>NC_037311.1:303770-607540 GCF_000143535.2 Botrytis cinerea B05.10
TTGCTCCCATTGTCAGCAATTTTTTCACAATCTGCCTAAGTCCCCGTGAAGCAGCTATCGTTAATACCGTGTTACCATCCGAGTCTCTCAAATATATGTCGGCTTCCTGTATATTCTCTACGAATTGAGATTCTAGGATACTGGACTCACAAAACTTCAATGATACGAACCGGGAGCCAAATCTAAATTCCTTTGCGACGTCCTTCATCAATTCTTCTTCAGAGCATGACTCTCCCAGTTCGCGAAGACAGTCGAACACTTTCTTCTTAAAGTATTCGTATTTGGTGGTTTCCACAAGATCATGAAATGCAACGCGTTCAGGAAAGTGATCCTTGCAGAGCCTGTCATAAACTGCGAAAGGATCCTCTGAGCAATGAAGAAACATTTTTCCTGAACTGTTACGATGTTTTAAGAGAAATATTTCTGAACTTTTGATGGTTGAAAGTATTCTTTGGATAAATTCGATGTTTCCTGCAGCAGCTGCATGATGTAATGTCGTATTTCCAAAATAATCTTCACTGGTTATATCATTCACAACCATCCTGCCGTTTCGCGCAAACTCGTGTATCACCATAAATCCACAAATCTCGCAGATGTCACCTCTTCCTCTTACCCCTTGGTTGAGTAAGGAGAGACCACAGCACGGACGGTTGAGTAACGATGCAACAGGTGATACACGAGGAGGAAGGCAAATCGAATCAAGTGCTTCTTCATCAATAGCCATTTCCCATACATCTCTCTCTTTTGCAGTTAGCGAAAATTTGCCTAAAGAAGATGTATCATGCTCATAGCCACTTGCAAATCCAAAGCTTGAAAATTCCGAATCTGTTGCAGAAAGCACTGAACTGAGACGACGAGTATGTGCACGTCGTGATTTATTTTTTCTGTTGAACGGGTTGTGATCTGGTTCCTCTTGGAGATGGAACTTCTCTTCCCGTGGCAGAGTGATGATTGGTGGTGTCGATTGGTCTTCAAATGAGAATGACGCGGCAATCGTTTCGTTAATTATGGTTCCGTTATAAATCAGCATATGTCGATTGTTAGGATGATGATTCGCAGCGTTATTCTGAATTGAAATCATCCTGGGATTGATGAAAGTACGAAGGTTTAATATAGGTGATTCGTCTAGATTGCCTAAAGGGTCGTGTGAAGGACTCAAGCTTGCCGGCAAAAGCAACTGTGCCTCGTGTTCTTTGTGGAAACCTGTGTGACTGGCTTCTGGTGTAAGATCCAATGAAGATGAACAGTTCTTTCTAAATCTTAACTTGAGGCGCGTGTGTTTGGAGATCATGCGGTTCCGACATTCCTTGAGAATTTGAAGACGAATTTGACTCTGAAGTGAGTTCAAAGGTCTGTACTTTCTCCAGTCCTTCTTATTATTCGGCAGTAAATCACTCAACTGGGTTTGAATGTTTCGAACGCTTTATGGTTGGTTAGTGGACTTTCTGCTCAGAAATTCGCTGGGGGAATCCCTACCATGGATTGAATCCATCACTTGACAACAGTCGCTGGATTTCGGCGATCTTTAAGTCTGTCATTAAGTACAATCGAACTAATTTCCTTTTCTTTGAAGAAGTCCAGACAATCTTTGGACGCCCTCCAGTGTTTTTGATCTCGGGCTTGAAGATTCGCGACAGAGACATGGCTATTTTCCAGGCGATGATGACTTCGAAAGTATCTATTGACGAACAACCGTGTTCTGGTCAGGTTTTCAAGAAGGCACTTTGGCGGAAGACAATAAATAAAGAAATTAATTGTTTCTAATTTCATGTAATAACTCAATTGTAATATTTTACAAATGTTCTGGGGGCTAGTCAGATCCATTTAGCGCTACTAATGTAAGATCCATGTTTTTGCGCGTCGATAATAACCAATAGGGTTACTTGGTACCATACCTAACCGAGATAACCTAGCTGCCTTCCGAGATAGCTAGATAAGCGGCGATCTATAGGCCCGACGCTTCTAGTTAAGAGCGTGCAAAAACATACTACCCTTGGGGCTTTGAAAAATTGATGCAGAAGTTAAGAGCACACTAATAAAACCTCAAATGTAATATTTGACTTGGTGATTTACCTTATCAACCATGATCAGATATATAAAGGCTGGACAACATATAATGCTAATTATTTTTCCAGCTTCTATCGTTTACAACCGACCTAGTGAGTTAGATCATGTTGTAGTAGCATATCAATTTTGAATAGCACCAACGTCAATCACATTACCGAGATCAATATACAACCTTTTGCTCCAATTGCAAGTAAAGTAAGTCATTTTAATATTTATAGAGAGACACATGCTTATTATTCATTCCAGATTCGAGTTCCCGCAGAAAGAGCAAGAAATGTATCTCCCAGGACAGAATTCAGGTAAGACTTCCGGCAATTCATAGAGCAATACATTGACGATTTATGAAGACGAAATATCACAACTGTATAATAATACAGCAGCCTTTTCCAATCAAAACTTTTTGCCGGAAGCTACAAAGAACCTCACCTATGGTGACATTCTTACGCTCGTGTTTGGTGTGATCGGCATTGCCATGGCAGCAACAACAGTATGGCAGAACCAAAGGACATACCGGAATTCCGTATTGAATACCATGCAAGATGAGTTTGAAGCAGTCAGTAATTTTCCTACAATTTTGAGCAAATTGTTTTCTCTAGAAACTTTCTGATAGGTGATCAAGACGAACCATCAAATAGGTGTGTAGGATGGGAGATAGGCATCTGAAGGATGACGAGACAATGTGTCAGGAAAGCAGTTCTGCCATTTATCACCAAAAATTGTAGAAGTGCGATAAAAAATTTGCAGGATTAAAATGGAGTATCTGGCGACGGTGCTGTTTCGCTTTGAGTGAGAGAAGTTGTATTAACAGCTTTTTTTAACATTCAAATGAGAATTGAACGAAGTATTGATCGCTCTATTAATTCTTGATTCTTGTTGCTAAACAGAAAATTGAGGACGCAATTGTTATTATCTTCCTTTCAAACAGTTAAATAGACAGCTGTGACACCTCAGATCTATCTTATCAAAGCGAAGGTCTTATTAGACAGAGAAAGAAAGCCTTGCTAGCAAAATTAGCCTCAGATGTGTGTTGTGGTGGACTTCAGCATCACCTTAGTCATCTACACCTTAGCTTTGTGGTGAATGTTATCACGGGAAGGGAAAACAATACCTGGATGCCATTTGTTTTTTCTCCTGATGACAATCAAAAATACACACGTACTGACTTCAGCTCACCCAGAAGTCCCAGAAAAATGGATACTGGTAAGGAATCATAAGTCAAAGAGCTCAATTCGCGATGTCCGTTCACGATTCGAGGCTCAAAACTCAAGGGTGGTCAATATCGAAATATCTGGCACATTCCAATCGCTCTCGGTGTAAGGGAGAAATTTTCCAAATGCCAATGAATATCTGGGAGAGTCCAATTTGACTACAAGTAGGAATGTGTTCTCACATTCCAACTCAAAACTGCCATGACAACTTTTGCATCTTGGCAATCTGTTTGTTTTTGTTTTGTTTTTCGAACTTTCACCACCGTCTTTCCATCGAGTTTTCTTCACGACCTACCCTCCAACTAAAGCAATATCGCAAGTGCAGATATTATGACATTATATAAGAGAGCTTTCTTCACAGATATAGTGTCATCCTTATTCATTTAGGCTTAGCCACGCAGGAAAAGGCGTCGAAAGCATATTCTTTGGAGTTCGGCGATAACCTCAATTGATTATCTTGTACAATTTAATATTTCAAACATGCCTCCTTCATCTATAGGGGCCGAAGTCCCAATAGGCTCTGGAACTATACCGCTAGGTGGAATCATTGGTATCGCCATTGGCAGTGCTATCGTGTTGATTGTGTTTGGAGTTACAGCAGTGACATATGTAAAACGCCATCATCGAAATGCAACCAAAATTCGCGAGGATGAAGTTCAAGATGACAAAATTACGAGTTCAGTTGGACGAGCAAACTCATCGCCGTATTCGCTTCCTCTACTCGCAACTCCATACCATTATCTGCCGCCTAGGAATGTCCCTGGTCGGCGTGGTACGGCGAAGCACGCAAACTTTATTGATGATGATGAGGAGGAGGAGGAGGATGAAAACATTGTTAGACCGGGTACGAAGAGATCATCCGGGCCTAAGAACCTCTTCCAAAAACAAAGATCTAGTATCAGAGATTCATGGCCGTTGGCATCCAGGACTCAGTCACCCGCAAAATCGCTCCCCCATGCTCAATCAGAGAAAAACATACGAATTAATTGTGTAGCCCCACCAGGCTATGTTCTCCAGGAGCCACAGCGTCCGAAAAGGACATTCTCGAGGAAGTCTCATGTCAAGAATTCGGATTCTGTTGAAGATATTACAATAATCGATGGGGAGCCTAATATACTCCGTGGCAGAAGCCGATCCAACTCGGAGAACCAGTTATCATCAATTCTAAAATCAACATCTCAACGTCTCAGGGACACCCACAGACAGTCTGTGAGGAGAAGTTGGAGCAATCTAGGGAGATTTCCAGGATCACCTCCTAAACAAAGGCTACCTAATCCACCGTTGAACAAAGCCACAGAGAGCAGAGAAGTCCTTCTTGCACCTGAACTCTCTACACCAGACATTACTTCCCGTGAAGAAATGCAATCACCACGAACACCAAGTCCGGGAAAGAGAATTCCAAGACTGTCTGGTAGAGCATTCAAGAATCGAGGGCGATCACCCACACCATCTGGAGAGTCAGATGACAGCCTTTGTGGCATCGATACACCTGATCTTGTTATTCCAGCACAGCTCACATCACCAAGCAAGAGTGGTCGAAGATTTGAACAGCGCCATCGAATGAATCTTTCTCCCACCAAGGGCTCTAATGGAGAAGTAAAGACAAACCGAATCCCTAAGACATCACTCACAAATGATCCATTCTTCTCCTCGGTTAAGAGTGCAAAAGTCACCCAATCTACTACAATTTATGGGCCACAACCTCGTTACATGAGAAAGGCTACTTTTGGGCAGGAAGATCTCCAAGAGCAAGTTATGAATCTTGGTGACCTACCATTGAAGGATATCTCAGGAAACCAAAAAGGGCCACTGGTCAATCAGCCTCGATACCCTCCGACTTTAACTGAGCTCAATCCGTTTCAGTGGTCACCAAAAGAAGCTATGCAAACTCGACCCAGGACAGCAAGTCCTAATAAAATCATATCGAAGAGAAAGGGACATAAGCGTTCGAATGTGGTACGAATCTCTGGCTTATCTAGGCCAACAAGTGTTAGTGTGGTTCATGAAGAGTCGGAAGGGGAATCTCCTGGCATGACAACGATAATATCTCGACCAACTCTTCGTGTAGTCGAGCCAAGTCCTTCGTGTGCTTCACTCTCCAGTCGATATTCTAGTGCTATGCCTCGACCCCCGTCAGTTTCTACCTTCAATCCCAGTATATCTATACCCTCTTTGAAACCAGGCTCAAGGCAGGTGTCATTGAATCGTGAAAGGTCCGCAACACCACCCCCTTTGAGGATCAGCCCGACTTTCAACATTCCACAACTCAAGCCTGTGGAAAAACATACACCACCCGAACAAGAACCATACTCCCCTACGCCACCACCTTCAAAATTCAATTCAATTCTCAACGCTCCTCCATTGAAGCCAATGGAGCGATATGCATCTGGGTCATCAAACTCCGATGAATACTCCCCAACATTATCAGTCTGTAATTATTACGCCGAGAATTTAAATTCTGAAGTTGAGTTCTTCAAACAGGCCCGATCATCACTTGCTATGAAGTCTCAGGTCCGTCGTCATATACAGAACATTGATGAAGAAATCATAAGCCCCGATACCCCAACGGATACTTTAGTTTCTTTTCCGGCACTGCCTCCACCAGAACCGGCAATTGAAGAAAAGAGAAGTCATCATCCTGATGTCCTGGAATCTTGGAGATCAGAGCGTCCGCCATCACGAGCTAGCAACCCGTCAAGTCTTTCCCGAATATCAAGTTTGGCCAACAAAAACTCAAGAGCACCAAGCCCTAAGCGAGTGTCTTTCAATGAAAGTTCAAACAATAAACCACCCAGCTCTGCACGATTTTCTCAGTCCTCAATTAATAATGCATTGATTCTCGGCCCCAGACAATTCTCACGCGCGAATCCTCCATCCCCATTAACTATCCCATCCACCTCTTTACCCGCACCGCCAATCCTCAGCCCACCTCTACCAATTCCTGTTCATCTTACCGGACCCCGACCAGAACCTTACAAACCTGGGTCATTCAGCACTGCCATGACCACTCTTGCATCCAATACCCCCAACTCCACTCGTGAGTCAATCGCTACAAGCATTGGTCTCTTACGTCGCATGAATTCTGAGATTTCTTGTATCAGTGCTGGTGATACCGATTCTTCTCCAATGGTGCCTGGAATTGGTCTCGACTGGAGCGATCGCCATCGTGCGTGTCGCTCATCTCGATTTTATCTCTCAATCGGTTCACCCATCGACGGTACAGCCGTTCAAAATTATCGGTCCTCCCTCAGTATGCTCTATCCGAATTCTTATTCTGTATATTCCAACTCGTATTTTCCTCAAGGAAATGATTCAAGTACTAGCGTCAACAGTGTTAGCGAGAGACGCCAGTCGAGGAGTGATTTGATGAATCCTAACTACGGTAATCTGCAAGAGATACTGGAGGATATTAATGCAAGTCGTGAAGGAAGCAGAGGTGCAAGCACTAGAGGGAGTAGTCCAGTAGCAATGGGCAGACATGGATTGAACGTCAAAGAGAAGAAATTATCTTTAACGAATCTGACTATTCTCCCAGACGGGGGAATCGGTTACATGATGGACTACGATGATGAGGATGAAATTGTCGTTGAACCCTTGTCGTTATCGAAAACCAAGATGAACGTAGAAAAGGAAGTGAAATCAACCAAGGACACCAAAGATACTCGCTGGTCCGACGCAATGATTAAGCCTCTCACGAAAACTACTCGGCGAGAAAGTAAAATGGAACATCCCAGTCCCATAACACCACCAAATTGGGGATGGAGTCAAGCGGTAACCGTAGCAAAAGAAAGATTGAGCAGAAGTCCAACTAGGGATAAGGAGAACGTGGTAGATAATGATTGTGAAAGGGGAAGAGATAGCCCTGAGAGTCCAGGGTTGTATGATCAAGATGGGTTTTTGAGGAGTTCGCCGGAACGCACAACTGTAGATGCAAGTCAGAATGGGGATAGTAGGGGAAGAGCAAGGCGAGCGACAGTTAATGCGTTTTCTGGAGATTTGATGGAACAGAAAACGAGGGAGAAGTTATCTGCGCACATAGTTACGTCATAATATTTGGATATGGAGGACTTGTGGAATGCAGAAATACAATGCGAGGGACAGCGGGGATGAAAGAAGAGGTCGAGAGATATTTGTCTCCTTTGTTGTTAGTTTTTCGTGATATCTAAGATTTTAGTTGATCTTTATACATTTGGCATCTAGACGCTTTTTATACCATGACTTTAGATAATGTGTTTAGTATCGCAGCAATAGCCATTTTTGTTTATCATCTATTTCATCCAAATGGTCATTAATCTATGCTACGTTACTATTAAAAAGCGATGCAAAATCAAATTACAAAAACATTTCACACTTCTCTCTGAAACTACTATTCAAACCCAAAAAACCAATCGCCGAGTCTCCAGACATCGCAAACAACATCCAATGTCGACATCTTCATCCATCTTCATCTCCACCTCAGCCCAAACTCTCCTTCCCCAATTCCTTCTCCAGCACCTCAGTTACCCCTTCACCGCCATGAATCACGACTTCGGATTTCTTCAATGAGTATTTGACTGGGTTGACAGCGTTAAAGATTTCGGTTAATTCTTCGAGCTATGGTTTCATAACTGTCAGTTCGAAGCCCAGGATTCATGATACTGAATCAGATATTTTGGATTTGGTACATGGAACGAGAATAGAGAAAAATTGATGGTGCTTACAGTTCTGCCTTTGGTCTCTACAAAAAAGAACTACGTATGGGTGTTAGTTCGTTTGTTTTGTTGTGCGGGAGATAGGAAGATGAAAGGACAAGCTGAGGGAACTTACGTATATGAAAGCCACTTCGAGTAAATCCCAAAATACAAACCTGAAAACAATCAGTATAGTTTTTAAGACCCAAGTCAAAAGTCCCAAATTAATGTTTGAAGTAACTCACAAATAATAGTACCTCCATCCTGCCCCACTAAATGCAATCCCCGTCACAAAAGTATTATAAAACCCCGCCACGTTTCCCACCAAAGTATAAACCGCCATTCCCTTCGCTCGACTCTCGTATCTCAGTACTTCCACAGCATAAAGTCCTTGCATTGGCGTCCAGCCTACGGCAAACACGAACGAGAAGAGAAATATCATGGCGATTTCGGCGTTAGATGCTGCTGCTGATTTTGCGACCGTGAGATGAGTTTCGGGATCGGTAGTTGTATTTAGAGCGTTGAGAATTAGGATAATGAGAAAAAGCAGAGAAATGAGTGAGGTGGAGATGAGGAGTTGAGGACGTCGACCCCAGTGATCAGTGTAAGCTGCTCCTAAGAGGGCACCGATGAATGAGAGGACCGATTGCATGCCTTGCTAAGTTCGATGAGTTATGCATTAAACATGGGGATCAAGTGAGCCAGTTACTTACGAGAAGTAATTGGGTATGATTGTTCTCTATTCCTGCACCTGCTAGCATTTGTGGATAGTAGTAACTGACGGGACCTACTCGAATATTAACTTTGAAATCCTCCCTACAATTCATTCTCGCCAAGCTCGGAATGAAAAAGAAAAAGTAGGACGCAAACATACCATTGCCAGTCCATTGACCAAACAGAGCAATAGCACAAGTCAGCATAGTACGATATCGAACTTCCTTCGAATCAAACAATTCTCTGAAATCCCACCATCGTTTATCAGCACCCGTTTTCGAGATCTCCTCCATCATTTCGCGGAGTTCAAGTTGCACTAATGGAGAACTGCGGTCACCTTCACCGTGATATTTTGCCATGATGTTAAGTGCTTCTTCATGTCGATCATTTGCTACCAGCCATCTTGGACTCTGTGTCTCATGTTAGCATCGCGTTTTCTTATTCTCCAAGCTCCAGAATCGCAAAGCGATGAAGAAAAAACATGCCTCTGGTAGAAACAGCACCGAGATAAATACAATCCCCGAAAACGTCATTTGTAACCACAACGGGATTCGCCAAGCAGGAGATCCATCGATGTAGCTCGTAGCATAGGGTACTACCAACATCAGCACTTGTTTTAGGAAGAGAGTTGGAGAATGCACTAACTAAACGTCCCGGGTATAGCGCCCACAAAATAAAACGTAGTATAAACACCCGTCATTGAGCCTCGAAAGGATGGATGCGCCATTTCGCTTACACTACACATTGTGAGACTTGTCTGATCTCTTCTGTCCGCTTCAAAGATTCAGTTTGTACTTACTAGGGTAAAGCAGAACTGGGACCCATTGCCGCGCCAACACCTTGAGGAGTCATCAGCCTGAAAACTGAAATGCTACATAAATGCTGCCAGATACATACCAAGCATGAACCTTCCAATCATAAAGGCTGCCAAATTCTGACTCGTAGCCTGCACAATCGCTCCTATGATAATAACTCCCGCTCCTAAGAACATTCCCCATCGTCTTCCTTTCCACTACCGTATTCATTTCCATTAGCATATCTCTTCCATATCATTTTCCACTCGTCTCATTCCCCTTTGCTCACACGGGCTCCAAAAAATGAATCAACATACATCAGCAGCTGGTCCCGCAAACCCCGCCCCAACCAAATTCCCAATCGTAAACATCGCATAAACAATTCCCGTCGCCGGCGTGCCTTCTGTGAGGTCAAATCCAAAGTAACTCCTATACTGCGCATAAGAATTGATCGAGCTCATTACACTCCCATCGTATCCATTAACTGCCGCGTTTAGCGTGGCTAGAAAAAGAATAATGCAGAGTTGACCCATTCTCCACGTCCAGAGACTCGGCTTTTGTTTTGCTGTCGCATCTGCCAGGGCAATGTTTTGTACTGTTTTTATTGTGGTGGATGGTTCTTCGCGTTGATGTTGATGCTGTTGTTCGTCATGAACAGATGCATCTTTGTTTGGTGTAGCTTTCCATGCATCTAATTCGGTGTCTTTTGGTACTGTATTCGCCATCTTGGGATTTTATTTAGGAAGTATGGTCTTATCTATAAAATGATATCGAAGTTGATTACAGAAACGACATGAAAGAGACGAACTTCAAGGCCATTCATCTATGGTTCTAATGATTTCATAACCTGACATGGAAGACAGGAATTGTATTCACTTTTTATTACGAATGTATCAGAGCAAAAGATTGCACACACGAAAAGGTTTTTGTATCTTGCGGTCCCATTGTGGAATGGTAGATATCTTACCTAGGTATAGAACGTTGAAATTCCGAAAGTCTAAATCGGCACTCTTTCCCCCATCCAGTCCAAATCACTCGGTCAAGAAAACGCACGTTAGCCAGTAAATTATATGCAGTGTAATGCAAACTTTGCAATCATTGGTTTGAAAAGCCATAAATCGAGGGGTACAATGACGATCACTTACCTTACCCCACTTTCGACGTGCATTTATCAGGTAGATTCATGTAAAGCGATAGGAATAGATAGTCATGAATGTAACGTTTCTACTTATCTGGAATGATTGCATAGTGCCGTCGTTGTTGTTGCGGTTGAAATTCTAGCAGTGATCTATATTTCAAGTGATCAGGAAGGGTGGGAGTATGGCCATTTGTTTGAGAATCATGAAGCAATGAATGTGATCTTTGAAAATGTGGTATTTTGAATGTTTTTGTGATACATGTTAATTTTTGGGTGCTTTTAGTCCCGACTACGATTTGGTGACCAACGCTTGAGAACAACTTCTCTCACCTTATACTTTTCAAGCAATTTATCCACGCTGTTTTCCTTCATGTTTCCATCGATAGGTGCGGGTATATCCACATAAACCAAAATCAAAGTCTTCTTAACCTGAGTGATGACTCGATTGATGCAATGCATCCATGACCAGCTTCTTTCCTGTTTGCCTTTCACATAATTTTGCAAGAATGGACCACTGGACCAGTAAGGATCACTGTATGATGGAAGGATCAAAACAGCAAATTCAGCGTGACTGAAGACTGGCCCACGATTGTAAAGTAGATAATCAACCGAGAACTTTGTTCCACCACGCACGACCCAGCCCAAAGAACGGAAATGATGATAAACAACATAATTCACGAGAAAAGGATCATCCGTTGATAGACTCGGATTTGAAGTGGGTGGAAAGTATGACGATTTTCTGAAGAGTGAAAACAAATCTTGATTCGAAAGTGCTTGTTTGGTGACGGGATCAAGGACGGTAAGAGCTCCTAATCCGTAGGAGAGAAAGAAAGCTTCTTCCATAGTCAATTGAAAGTGTTCCTGGTCTTCGATGACCATATCTTCATCCAAAATCAGTTCAGAGACCGCTCCAGGCTTCTCTTCAGTACTTGCCACAGCACGCCCAGGACTTGCTGGTTGAGATGGCAAGAAGGTGGTTTGTTCCACAGTCGGGGAAAATCGAACACTCTTTTGGCGGTCTGATACAGATGTGGATGAACCGTTTTCAGGTACCTCACCATCAGATGCGCTGTTCTGAATAGAAGCCGTGGAGGCTGGTGTCAGCGGAGCATCAACTCGATCGGTGATGAATGTTGAGCTTTCAAGGGTTGCAACCTTTTCTTGTGTCGTAACTGAGTTGTCATCAACCTCAATAGATGTTGATCGGATGAGGTATTCATCCAGAGCCTTATTATCTTCGGTACCAAAAGTTAATTTTGCAATGGTTGCGGAAGCGTCAGTTGCGGAATTTGGAAGAGCTAGCAATTCCTGAGGACCCACCGGGGCTGGAGGTACATTAGACTTTGATACATGTTCATCAACAGTTGTGGTGATCGTTGGCGAGGACAACGACTTTGTACGGTCTTGGTGACTCAGAAGATTGAGTTCTACGAGAGAGTTTGGTAGTGCAAGAATGCCCAAGGGTCCAGTAGGAGCGATAAATGACGCGGCATTTGAAGAAACAACCTCGTCGACACTTACTGCATGTCGAGACAATGGTTCTTCGACGGCTTGTGTCTTTACAATCTCAATAGATGAGTTGGGTAGAGCAAGAAGCTGCATTGGACCAGTAGGAGCTTGCGATAATGTAATGCTAGTAAAAGCAACATTATCTGTGCTATCTAAGCAATGCGAAGATATTTCGACAATTTCTGTTTTCAGATTTGGCTCAGCAAGAGCGGGAAGATTGTCAACTTCGACTGTGATGTTCTCTTCAGATTGGACAACAATTTTGGTTTGGGCTAGTTCCTTTGCCTTTGCTTCTTCCAATAAAGTCTGATCAATAGCTTCTCTTTCTTTTCTCGCCCGCTCCCACTTGGTTTGTTGACGATCGGCACGACGTTTTCTTGTAACATCCTCGCTTGCAATCGCTTTTGAAACACCCCGTCGCTTTTTCTCGCGCGTCAGCCAACTCGGTTCACTGCGACTCAGACTTCCTTTCCCATAGAAACCTTGCTCCCAGAGACCTCTGATAGATCGAGAATCCGTTATGTGAATGGATCGTGTTTCAGGTGAGAACCATCCTTGATAAAGGGTATCAAAATGTGATGAAGGACGATTGATTGTCTGCGACAACCAAACATAAAGAATATGGAAGAGTGAAAGAGGATTGTGGGGTATGAGAGTAGGAAGAGGAAATGTTCGAATAGGAGCAGGAAGCCCGTAAAGTTTGTTCAATTGCTGGAACTTAGACGGCGGTCTAGGTCCAACATGTTTTGGTTTTGTGGGAGTTGTGGCCTCAATTGGAGCACCAGCCGGAGTCACTGTATTTGTGTCTGCCATGATTGAAAGATGAGGCTATCGTGAGGTCATTGCGATTTCCTATAGTGAATCAATGGTTAGTGACCGTTCGGTAGAAACATTGTGCCAATTGAATCAAGAATGTATAGATGTTTGCAATGCTCAGATACCGTTGTAGTCTTCTCCGAAGAGAATTGAGCGTACAGAGAGGACGAACAAAGTCAGAGCCGTCACTCTAAGCATCGAATTGAGTCATCACCGCATTGCATGACAGTCAAAATGAATTGAGCTGTCTTGATTGTATGTGCAGAAGAACAAGTGTAGAGCGAAAGGGACATATAACTTACAAATTACCAAAACTCTTCTCCTTCTTGTGGGAGAAGATGTTGTGGTCGATGAAATTCTTGAAAAACAAACTGGAGCGATGTTGTTGAAGATGAGAAGAATCTTTTTTTTTATGAGGAAGAAATTTCGAGTTTTGAAGACGGCACTAAGAAATATTTTGTCGGTAAGTGCCGCTTGATCCAAGCTCCCTCCCCTCCTACGTGCTCAGTAGCTCTAATGATTCATCCACTCACCGCTCTGTGCATCAACGCATAATTAAGCATTACGTAATCTTCACGATTCAAACAATATTGGACTTGTCGGCACAAGCGCGAAGAAAGCGTGGAACAGTTTTTGGTTTGAGACTCAATGTCCATGTCTTTCCACGTATACACATACACAGTCCTCATAACGCCGACCTGACTGAAGTAGAACCATCTGAGCACTCCATTTTCATACGAATTACCATCGATGGAATTAGACGGAGGAGCTCATTCTACTCCCGAAAGCTCTTGCTATTAACTCCAGTTCTGGTACCTGTCCCGCGTTTTGAAATGGACAAGGAAACTTTAATATACCTCATAGCCCTGGCATGTTGGACGTGGTATTTCTTCATTCTACTCGTGCAAGCGATAGGCTCTACTCAATTGTAAGATTTCCAATTCATACTGCTGTAGCCCCAATGTAACCTAATCCATTTTTACTTTAAGGTTTCGTTACTACTCTTCCGTTCCCAAGCCCGCTATCTCCCCAAGCTTGGATAGCGATGACATTCCCCATATTACGATTTTACGACCAGTGAAAGGACTAGAGCCACAATTGTACGAATGCCTCGCAGCCACATTCAGACAGACATACCCAGCAAATAAGTTGACAATATACTTCTGTGTTGGATCATCCACCGATCCCGCATTCCCAGTTCTTCAACGTCTGCTGGCGGACTTTCCCGAGTTCGATGCAAAAGTGTTTATTGAAGAGGAAGATCCAAACCTGAGCGGCCATGGAGGAGAGATCGGCAACCTTGGACCAAATCCTAAGATTAGGAATATGAGTCGCGGCTACAGGGAGGCAAAGGGAGATATTGTGTGGATCCTCGATTGCAATGTCTGGGTTGGAACAGGTACTGCTGGACGAATGGTCGACAAGCTGTGTGGGTTGAAGGCTGATGGTACGAGGACAACACCATATAAATTCGTCCACTTGCTACCGTTGGTCGTAGATACAGTTGTAACCAGCACTGGCGGAGAGACAGATCGACTTCTCACAGGCGGGCAACAAATTACATCCACAAATTCAATGACCTCCAACATCACAAATGTTCCAAAGAACGAGTCCAATTTCGACGCAGGCGCAAGGATTGGTGGTGGACGTTTTGAAGAATCCTTTATGGCGTCTTCGCATGCTAAGTTCTACACGGCAATCAATACAGTATCGGTTGCGCCATGCATTGTTGGCAAATCAAATATGTTCAGACGTTCTCATCTAAACTACCTCACCTCAACCTCTCCAGATTATTCTCCAGGGATAGACTTTTTCTCGGAAAACATTTGCGAAGATCATTTAATTGGAGACTTGTTATGGCGAAAGCAGGTACCGGAGGAGGAAGCTGGAGAAAGGTGGCACAAACACGGTTTGGTTCCTGGTGACTTAGCTATACAGCCAATGGCTGGTATGTCAGTTCGAGAATACATTGCACGCCGAGTACGTTGGCTCAGAGTTCGAAAATGGACCGTTACACTGGCCACATTTGTTGAACCTGGTGTTGAACCCCTTTTATGCTCAGCCTATGGCTCTTTTGCAATCACAACACTGCCTTGGTTTCATGAAAATTTGAGTGTGCCTCAGACATGGCTTGCTTTTGCCTTGGTTTGGTTGTCAAATGTTGCTGCGTGGATGACCCTTGATTGGTTTGTCTATGCTCACCTTCATTCTGGTGCATCTATTGAGCTGGATTCAAATACGCCTTCCTTTGCACAACGTCCACAGACAAGGTCCAGAAGACCCTTCAAAGAATGGGCATCTGCATGGCTCGGCAGGGAAATCCTTGCATTGCCTATTTGGATATGGGCATGTCTTGGTGGAACGACGGTAATGTGGAGAGGGAAAAAGTTCCGCGTCAATCTTGATATGAAAGTCATCGAGATCAAAGGCGAGAAAAAATCATCCACCCCTGAAATCGAAAATGGACGAGCGTACAGTAAAGATAGACAAGATTGATTGTCCTTGTACAAAAGTTAAATTCTACCCAATAATAATATAATATATCATTACGATGTTGCACAGCATCTACATCTTGGCTTCGCTTACAGCTCGTAAATCATTAATCATAGCCAGTGACATCTCTTTACATATGTCGGCACAAGCGTGAATCCGGGGCCCCTCAATCTGCAAAATAGGACCGATCGGAGATAGTGGAAATATTCCATAAAAATATATCCCTCAGATCGTCTCAAAATTGAGACCCATTTTTCTATAGGTAGGGCTTCGCGAGCCATCGCCAGCCTTATCGTGCATGCTACATTACTTGTTTTTCACAGTGCCTCCATTGGATTGGGTTTGGGCACTACCACGTTGCTTTTCAAAGCCCTGCATATGCTTCCTCTCCAATCCTGCGTGTAATCTAATCTCGCACTTTCTTGTTCCTTTTCATTGCTTGCAATGAACAATAGTATAGTGCATCGGTGCATTGTTCTCCTTCCTCCTTACACCGTCACTCCATCGTGGCATGTTCAAGTGCGCAAAATAGCGGAATCCCATCAAGTCCCAGAATCCAGCAAAGCGTCGGGCAGCACCACATATTCCCCTTCCTAACCAGGCTTGACGCTTGGCTCCCGTGGGATATCAACATGTATCTCGCCTACGCCATACTCCTGTAATGCATTTCCGGACCTGTTAGATCTCCGCTCGCTAAAGCAAAAGCAAAAGTAGAGAAAGAAGACTTCTGGAACTAGAACTAAGCCAAACGCTGTGCTGTGAAATACCAATCTGTATTCTGTTTTTGGTCGAGTGAATGTTGTAGCTGCTGTACTTACATACCCTGCGTATGCACGTTGGTGTTACGGCGTTGAGTAAGGTAAGGCTTTCATTATTGGATGAAGCTCTTTTGGAAAGTTGTGGGGGCGAGAGAGTTTAAAGTCGAGAAGGGAAATGGGAAATGGGAAATGGGAAGTAGGTATTAAAATTGAAATTGAACGTCTACTAGCAGGGGAATCGGAAAGCATAATTAAGGAGCGAAAAGATAGTTGGGAAAGATACCACTGCCGAAGAGGAAAACATAAGACAAGGTCAAAGAGCAAGCTTGTTCTAGAACGCCCAACTGAGCTTGAAGTAAAGACTAGAGATCCTTTTACCAGAGGGAGGATGGGTATTCATAGCATGTGAAATTTCTCACTCCCCTTATTTTCCTCTCACCGATGTAAACATAACTAATCATATCAGTTCTCAGCATAGGGCCTTACAAATGCGACTACTCAGCACCGAATCGCGAAATGCCTCGTTTCGTACCGCCGATCACAGTTGAATTTGCAGAGAGCAAGATCGATGATAATCCTGTGCAGCCGATGTTTGACATCGAGGAAGATGCAGGGACGTATATGTTAGTGGGAACGTGGGAGAATGTGGATATGATGGAGTTGGAAGAGAGTGTCAAGGTGTGTGCCTGGTGCGATTTTTCTCATGGGTTTGGGGATGCGGCTTATGGGATTTTAGGTCCGAGATGGGCGTGTGAAGGAGATGAGTGCGGGAATGGAGGGGGGAAAGGAGGAAGGTATGTAGAGACCGTGATCTGTCCTGGTGGTTGGAGAACTGAACAGATGATAGCAAATAAGGAGTCGAATGCTCGTGAAGAACATGAGGGGAAGCTTGACAGGAGAAGAAATTAAGGTTCAGGAAAGAACGAGAGTGTTGGTACGGTCTATGAATTTCTGAAGGAAGGTCTGGAGGCTAGTAAATATATATCATGAGTTTTGTTGGCAGTTCTCATAATCAATGTGCGGATTCAATGGAAACTTTTCTTGCTCTGTACCTCTTCTTCTGTTCCAAAGTGTGGTCCGATTGCATGTATATGAATATATACTATATTATTAGGGTCTAATCCGTTAAAGCAAGGAGTGCAATATAAAAATTCATTAAATGGTAAAGAGGAGTGGAATTTGATTCTCAAATTCTCCAGCTTGGGATATCAGACCTTATGTGGTAAAAGCTCTCCGGCAATATAGTTTTCAATTTATACCATTTGGACACGATTTGAAGCAAGTGCAGTGATTGATGTCAGATGGGGTCTCTGACATATGTAAGGTGTGTCGGGCTATGAATAGACAGATGAGAGGGAGGGCTTGAACCAAGCTTTTCGAAACTTAGCAATCTGACCTGTTATCAGACCTTGAGATTGTGATCAGATAGTGTATGGAAGATCATCAAATGGCATTAGTCTAGATGCTCTTAAAGTGCATCCTCATCGCATAAGAATGAAGTGGTAGCGATGGTTGATTTGGCATAAGCAAAGAAGATCTCCCGAACACGGATGTCTATATGAGTATACAATAATATCACTTCAACATATCAGAGCAAGGTATCACTTGTCATTTCCGCGCCCTATGAGAACACTTTGTTTTTTCAGAGTATTGTGAAATGTTTCGAGTGCCTAAATAACAATCAGGTAGCTAATTCATTCATTCATGAAAACCCGAACGCCAGCCATGTCACATCAAGACACTTCACTCCTAAACTCCCCAGGGTAATGTAACGCTTCATCAATATTTCCTCCCATTTTTTCCCACTATCACAGTCCTCCATTTTTTCGTCTACCACTTCTTGGCCTCAACGCCTTGCGGAGGCTGAATTGGAACAGGAGCTTTCTTAACATCCGCCCAAACAGTACTCAGAGAAGTGCCATTACTTTCTTGGAAACTCTTCATCATGGCTTTCTTAGTGTCTGGGTCTGCATTTTTATAAAGCTTCTTGAAGAAAGAATCCATGGCATCACCACCTTCTTCATCGCTGTCTCCGCCTGTATCCTTTGCTCCATCTTTCTTTTCAGATTTCAGAGCAGATGAGGCGAGGGCATCCCAATCCTTTGGACCATTTCGAGAGGATGTTGGGTAAGAGGGTGCCTTTTCGACCGAGGGGTCTAGGACTGCAGCAGGAATTTCGGACTTCTGTTCTTCGGTAGATTTGTTGATGATGGGCTCGGTTCCTTCAAGGTTAGACCACTTAAGTCCTTGCTTTGTCTTGTATAATTCAATCTCGATCTTGAAGGGAGAGATGTTGAATTTACTTTGGGAGGGGTCGATTTGCGCGAAAAGAGGTGAAGCTGTAAAGTCGTATGTGTTGCCAGTCTGTCCGATCGGGAAAGAAACCTCAACCTATGACGGATTAGCTAATATAAAGTATACTCTCGAAAATAGCGACATACCTGTCCTTCATCGATATTGATTTGTGCAGTATCTTTTGCGACACCTTTAGCATAAATTGTGATTGTAACTTTCGAGTTCGATTGAATCCACCTACAGAATCTGTTAGCTACTCATTGCACGACTTCGAAAGGAATTATCCGTACTCTTGTCTAATGTTCTCCTTTGCAGTTACTGCTGGAGCGGAAATTGGCGCCTTTGAAGAACCCTCTGCACCTTTGCCCTTGGGATCTTTTGCTGCCGGTGTGACAGCAGCCTGCTTATTCGGAATTTCCTTTACCGTGCACTTGTTACATTCCGCCTCCTCACCACCCGCATTTTCGTAGTCCATTTTAACCTTTGCCTGCCACATAGTCAAAGCCTTCTCCTTTGGATTCTTCTGCATACACCAAGCTAGACATAGTCTTGCATCCCCAAATCTGCCTAGACCATGAAGAGCGACTGCTCGACGAAAGTGAGCGGTACCGATTAGCTCGCGACGAGAACGAGCGATGGCTGCATGGACGGCGGCATCGGCATCTGCGAGTGATGCATCGTAGTTCTTAGCACGTTGATATGCTATAGATCTGGAAATGAGGTAGTTTGGTGAATTAGGACTTTCGGCGATGGCTTTGGTTAAGTACTCGATGGCCGCGGGGTAATCTCTCTTGTCAATGGCGGCAGCGCCGAGAGCTGCTTGAGTTGACATGGTGTGCTTGTGTAGTTGGTAATATTTGAGGTTACGAGCTTGTTGGTTGTAAAACTGATTACTCAAAATGTCTGAAAATGAAGAGAAAACTTTTGGAGAAGAAACGGCGAATTGATTTCATTTATAGATCTGACCTGCTGGCCGTTGGTACTCGAGTAATTAATTATTAGACTGGAAAGTTCGATGGTTCAATGTTCAGCCTTGTCAGTAGCCTGTCGTAGTACGGCACCATGTGGAGCATAAGCCACCCAAATGAACCAATTGAGCCGCTTGAAGAGCAGAATGGCAAATATTCACATTAGCGGGGTGTGATTTATAGTATAGAAGCTATAGTTAGCTATAGCTACATCGAAGCTTGGCCGTCTAGCGTCATCACAGTCGGTTGGTGGTAATAGTATCCATTCACAAATATATTATTTTAATCACGGAACATCAATACACATGAAAGTAATTATTGGAAGATACCAATATATCACCTAGTCGGGTATAGATATGAATGTTATTATATTAAGCTCATAGATATTGTGTAGTCATTACGCCCTTCCGAGACCTGAATTAGAGAGTCTCCCTTCCCTCTCCCTTGTGTCATTACAAAAGCTTAACGTCTCCATATTTTGTGGCGAATAATCCCAAAGCTTTCATTGGAAAGATGAACTTGTAATTAGGATACGAGATCATACAGCTCTTATTGAAAACACCCTCAATAGCCTCTTGCAGCCATTCGCCATTAGCTTGTTGTCGGCTCATGATAAGCTTTAGCCCTTTTTCGATTGGCGTACGATCCGGGTAGTTGGCCTCAATCAAAGCAATACATGCCCAAGCTGTCTGGACAACTTGAGAACCAGATGGATGCTCAATATATTCTGCTTGTTCGCAGGACTGAAGGGATGTTAGAACTATATATAATCATAAGCGAGAAGCTGCATACCTTATAGCTTTCAGACCATCCACCATCACTTCTTTGCTTGGAAATGAAAAAGTCGCACCCTTTTCTTACATGCTCACTATTCTCATAAGTTTCTCCGATACTTGCAAGACTTTCCAGAGCAAACATTCCAGCATATGTGAAACAGATACCCCAACTACCATACCAGCTACCATTGGCATATTGTGCTCTTCGAATATATTCAATAGCTCTACCCTTGAAAGCCTTGATTTCGGGTGCGCGATAATCGGGATAGAATTTTGAGAACAATGATAATGCTGTGACTACAGCGGTTGTGCACTCGGGGTAATCGTATTCGATCATGATTCTACCGAATACCTCAGCTGCATTCAACATTTCCAGAGCTTCCGAACCTCGAGTTGGCTCATAAGATGCACAGCCGCCAGATTTGTTCTGGTATGTGAGAAGAGTGTCAATGGCATCGAAAATGCGTTGGTCTTCCAGTAAAGTTGGATAGCCAGGCGTTCGTTGTAGCAGTAGAACGGCTTTCAAAGCTTCGGAGATACAGTCGCTGACAGCATATCCTTGATCTTTGTTACTGAAACCCCACGCTCCTTTTCGTTGTTGACGATAGCAAATTTCTTGATCGTCGACATTCTCTCGAATTTGTTGATCCTCAAGAAACTCGAGTGCTTTGGTCAACATGGGTCTCCATCTTGGATCTTCAGCCAAACCAGCATCCATCACGGCTTGGATCAAAAATGCCGTATCCCAACATTGCACTCCATTTGTTCCATTCATCAGCATCCCTTCATCCTTGACCCACATAAAGTCAGCCATTCGTTCTCGATGTCGTTGTACGGAATAAGCATTAGGTCCCTCTCGAATATAACACGCAAGAAAGTTCATAGGTCCATTGACAGGTCCGAGATTGGAAAAATCGGTATTCTTATCTTCCATTTGAATTAGCTTGAATACCAAATCTTCGGCTTGCTTCGCCAATCCATCAGTCCGGAGATACGGGTTGTAGATATTAACGAGAAACCAGTTTGCTGTGTTCAGGAGCCATGACTTAGGGTGATAATTATCTCCCGGATGAATGCTGTTTCGGTTTCCTGCCCAATTAATAGATGTATATGGCTCTACGAAAAGCTCTTGTCGTAATTGCTCAACAATGGGTGTGGTTTTGTATGTGAACCTCTTCGACCAGATGAATGACATTGGTACATAAACTTGGCGCATGTGAATCCACCATCTCCAAGGATGAAAAGGTACCCAGTTAGGTAGCAACCAAAATTCTGGCGGCACGGGGTTGACTATATCCCATTGGCATACACCGAGTACGCTCAGCCAAAACTTTGCCCAATGCGGTCCGTTCTTAGCACCACCAAGTTTGTGTAATGTTCCTCGAGCCTTAATCATTCGCTCGTCCTCTTCACTGACTCCGACCAATCGGAGAACAGTATAATTCATGGCAGTCCCAAAGACGGTACTCTCTCCCTCAATGTGCAATCCCCATCCTCCATCATCTGGATGTGCTCGTGCAAATAGATAATTTTTGATTTCTGTCGCAATGTGATCTGGAATTGGAGTTTCGGTGACAGTCCAAGTGATAACTAAGCCGGGAAGCAGAAACATTGGCCCACCATATTCACATGCCCAATTGCCAGGAGGAAGCTGAAGTTGTTGAAAGAACTCGAGGCAATTGTTGACGGAATCAAGAGGACTTTGAGCTTTTGGAAGATCCGGTAAACCCTGACAACACTGTTAGCAATGATGTTACAGTGAAGTACAATTTCCATACTGTTGGCAATCCTAAGAAATACTTGTCTGCAGTTGTCTGAGGCCATTCCGCGGCATCCTCATCATTTTCGAGGTAATGCCATGTCTGCCTACCTCTTTCGTCGAGTAAACGCCATCGAGAGTAATCTGTACGTTCCTGCAATTTTGGCCGTTTCGTTGTCTGCGTGGTATTCGAAGAATCAAATGATCTTTTTTCGCCCGTTTTTGCTGTGTCCTCGGTTTCACCCATAGGATTGAGTTTCGTTCTCGCCATAGTAGAGGAAGGTTAAATTGGAATGATAGGATACAATTGTCAAAACATAAATTGTATAATTCCAATAAAGTATAAAGCTACAAGCTTTGGCAGGACCCTAGATGTTTCAGGGGCCGTTGAGGCGGTCAAAAACGGCAGTTAAAGGTCGCCCTATTTTAGCGTATTCCACATTATCTCGTCTCCCGTCTTCCCCGCGGATCTTCAAATGTTCCAATTTTAGACATCAGACGTCAAACGTTCAAACATTTGAACATTTGAAAGCATCGTGTGAAAGTCTCTTCCATACATTTGGAAATCAGGAGTTGATAATGATGCACTTCCAGCTGATAGATTCCGAACCAAATTTAAGAATGCCATGGACTTTGATCTTTCACAGGATATTCTGAAGGATACGCCGTCGTCATCATCTCAATTGCTACATGATTTACCTTCCAGCAGACTAATCAGTGGGATTGATTCTACAGATCACAGTGATGAACAGAAATCCGCGTCGGCTCAACACGGAACACACAGTAGCCATACCATTTTGTTAAGAACGCCATTATCGACGCCCGAGAAGATTAAAGATCTGAATCCCAGCAACACTCCCACACTATCTCACCAAACAGGATCTGCCATATGCAAAATTGAAGAAATATTCGAGGCCATGACTGATTGTATGATTGGGAGAAGGAAACAGTTTTCTCTTCATTTAAAATCCCGAAGTCTAGGCACAAAAAACACAACTCTAGGAAATAAAGAAGTTCTTGGTTCAAGAATTGTGCAGTTTCCCAGTTCTTCGCCTCGAGAAGCGTGGAAATTTGGTAAATCTAATGTCTTTGTTTGACATCCTCTACTGATGACAATACAGTTGCGTTGCTACGGATTCTGGAGCTTTCTCATGAGGCGCTTGTCACTGGAAACATCATTACCAAGAGGTAGGCCATCATCACTTGGCACCAATGTTTGCCCCAGACTGACAATGCATCATTAGAGACATGTATTATCGAGACCCGGAGCTTTTTACGAAACAGGCAATTGTCGATCGCTTCGTAGATGACATCGCGTGCACCCTTGGGCTGAAGCGCGACGCTCTGAATGTGGTCAGTGAACTCCTCTCCACAACAGCTTCAATCCTTGACTGAATTGTAATTCGCAGATGGCCACTGCCAAAGGATTAGTCACAGGCTGGTTCTTTATGAAGAGAAGGAATCAGTCCGCAATGGATTATTCATCAGCTGCAGATGTTTGCTCCCAAGTATTCTCCTTGCGCCACTTTTAACTAATTATGCAGTCACAACTGGTACCATGGGTAAGAGAAATAGAAGATATGAACCTATCACACGTCAAATGGATACTGGTTATTGAGAAAGAGGTTGGGCATACTCCTATGCGTGCTTACAATATCACTGACTACATGTAGGCGACATTTCGCACATTGGCAGAAAAGCGATATTGGGAATATTCGACTGCAGGGAGAGGTATATTACTTACAGTATGTACTTCGGAGTCTCTCTTCCGTAATCTTGCACAGTGCCTAATCACAATAGGCAAAAGGTTATCCTGATATACAAAGCCGACAGTTTCTCCACTATTTGGCGAAACATTATCCAATGGTCCCTATATATGCTTTGGTGGACTTCGATCCCGATGGTATAGGCATTATGTCCACATACAAGCATGGCTCTGTCGCACTCGCACATGAAAATGAAGGTCTTTCCGTCCCTTTTATGCATTGGCTGGGACTTCGAAGTAAGGACATGATGCAAGGAGGGAAAGAGAATGAGGGCTTACTGAAATTGACGGAACGCGATAGACGGCTCGCAGTGAAGATGCTACAAAGAGATCTGTGTCAGGAGTATGGAGATGAACACGAATGGAGAAGAGAGATTCAAGTCATGTTGATGCTAAACAAGAAGGCGGAAATCCAAATTATTGGCAATGGTGACGCATTAGAGAATTGGCTGAATAAACAATTGGGAGAATAAAAGAATAGACTGAAAGGATCATAACAAGAATCTCTTTAATGGATCATCGATTTTATAAAACAATGGAGATGTGTGTTCAGGTAAGATCACAAATACGTCGCGAAATACACGAAATGAAAAATATGAAATTTCGCCTTTCCATCCAACACGACTTCATCACATTCCAAAGTCGGGCCGTTCCAATAATCAAATATCAAGGCACAAAAAGTCCAAAAAGATGATTAAATCAACCACGCGCTATATTTCTCTACTCCACGTGAGCTGTGGTTTACCACACGATCTTGATCGGTCACCTGGCCAGGGCTCCATAATCAAGGTACACAAATTGGGACTTTTGGGACTTTATCAGCAAGCGGACGGGGACTGGGACTTGCCAACACGGCTATACAGCCTGTTTTTGTGCGTTGGCGAGAAAGGTGACCTGGTTCTGGTATTTGTGTGGAGGGAGGCAATGGCGTGGTGAATATGTATGTGGTGGGTTGGGGAATGGGTGGGCGGTGAGCATGGGTTGAGATGAGGCAGTTTGTTTCTCGGTGTGTCTAGGAAGAAGAGTGGTAATGCGTAATAAGTATGATTAAAGAGCGTGGTTATTGATCGTTCCCTTGCTCTGTATGTTTTTGCTTGGAGATTCAGCTGTGCTTGCTTGCTACATGCAGTGGTTTTCGCGTTTGAGTTTGAGTTTGAGTTTGTGTTTGTGTTCTTTGCAGCATTTGATAGCAAATGATATGGAAGCATGATCAGAGATTATTGGCCACGGTAGCATTTATGTGATGCCGCAATTTGCTTCCATTCATCTCAAGATCTGGATCTTCTAGTGGAAAATAGAAATACACATGGTCAACTTCGGTTTTATACATTTGTTGGGTGTTGGAAAGCTGTCCCCTCAAGATATTTGCGCTTTGCTTTTGAGTTATTTGTTTAATTTGTAGTTACGCATGCCTGGTTCCAAAACCTTTCAGATGGGTTGATATTGGAAAAGCCTCTCTGAGGGGATTCTTGCTGGTTTGAATGGTCTTACAATTTGATTGCTTCGCTGCGATATATGGCGTTCTGTTTATTCTATTATCGTCTGATCTATGTTTTGCCATATACTATCATGAGCCACATGATGTGAAAAACATGTCAAATTTACGATTATGGAATGTGATGAGGATAGCAGAAAATGGTGAGGAACCTATGGAAGGAATTGCATGATGTATATTCAAGTGAGAAAAGAACTTTTCATTTGTGTATGGGGAAAGCAAAATGCCCGGCCAAGTGATCAAGGCGGACAACATGATCTTTTTCAATCATTCAACCATTGATAAATCGGTATTTTCTCTAACATCACCTCATTTACTTTTTGAAATCTGGGAACATGCTTATTCGGTGGTACAAGGTGTTGTGTTATTGTTTCCCCCTCTCCCCCTCCCCACTCCTGATTCCCGTGAGATGTCGATTACTCTATTGATAATTCTTAGGTATTGTCTCATGATGTTTAGTTGAATGTACCCATTCTGGACTGACTATAAATGGGTGCAAAAGTCTTACACTTAAAACTGGACCAAGGACTACTCACGTTGAGCTTTTAGACTTGCATGTATAGAGTCAGTCAGAACTTTTCTTAGATTATAAAGAAGTGGTACTTTATAAATGATTATACAAATCACAATGAAGGATTGTATACATCTATAAAGCCTCTTTAGTTGAAGGAATCCCAATCAATTTTTAACAAGAAACTACTGAGATTCACGCAAAATATTCACAGTTGTTTCTGTGCAACCTCCATCAGTATGTCATGTGTGAATGAATTTATCAATCTCTTAAAGTGATAATAATCAGTCATTATCCATCATTCCTTATTGTATCATCTTAATAAGTTTTCTACCAGATTATTAGAAGTCAGCAATAACAATCAATTTCCTGACCCCTGGCTTATATAATTCACTCGAATTAATTGTTACAGCAGAGAGCAGGCTTTTATAAATCTTTGATCCTCCAATCGGCGCATTGGATAGCAAGGACAGCCACTTAAAATGATTTCAATGTGCATCTTATTAGCCATACTGCAAGTAAAATGGATTCAAATTTATAGTCTATCTACATCAGTATTTGGATCATGTGACGACAAGGGAGCTGTAGTAGCTGGTGAAGTGCTCAGCCTCGAGGAATCCATCATTAATTCTGCCTTTCTATGTTTTTAAAAATATGCAAAATTATGACAATCCTGATTTAAATGCTCACTAAGCTTTCATTCATCAATTTCATAATAACAAACTCTACAAGAATATTATTGATCTTCTTCTCGACTTTTGTGGTCCTCAAACAACGATCATTTGATGACAAACTACCTATTCACACCCAAGCACAATTTATAATTACACCATGGTTGATCATATCAACAGGATGGAAGAAGTCGAGCTCCTCAAATCTATCAACCCTTCGAGCTACGAAGCTACATACACGGAAATCAATGGCCAAGCTCGAGAAACATCGAAAAAAGTTCTGGACAATTATCAAATACTGCGCTGTATCATTGATCGCAAAGAAGAAGTTCTTCGGCAGCAGTGGAAAAAAAATCAAGCGCGCAGCGACTGAAGATATTACAGAATTGCGGAATTGAATTACCTGAAACTCATGGCGCAGACTACATGCAGCTTTTTCGATGGCAGCTGGGCTCTGATCAAAATTCAACTTCTGATAACATGAGTCATCGAAATAACTATATGCATCCACACTTGAATGTAGAAGATCTCATCAAAGTGAAGTCTATGCTCCTATTGATTAATTCTCGAGGTCGCAACCCTCCTCACCTCTTCGCAAACGCAGATCTGAGAGCAGCAGACTTAGGAGTTATCAGCGGTGCTCTACCTTTAAAGTTTTTGAAGGATCATCATTTACTGCTAGAAGGAGAGTCGATGGAGACTTATGGACGGCTAGTTCCATGGACAGACAAAAGGATGAAGCAAAAGATCCTGGCAGGGTTTGGACATTTGCCACATCAGGGTCTACTGATTCTTGAAATCCAGGATAATATTTATTCGTTCCTTGTGAATTGGTGCAAGGCGCTTCTTCAGGAGATTGAAATTGCCACAATTTGGAGACTTCCTATCGAACCAGAGCCACCGCTACTCGTAGAGGCCTCCGATGATACAGCGATAGCTTCAATAGCCATGGAGACGCCATATCGATTGCCATCTAAGCTGGATCTCAATCGCTTGCAAGCTGTAGTCACTGCCAAGCGACTTAGCTCGGAAGATTATATACACGATTTGAGGGAGGACCCCGGTCTTTTCGCTGATGCTGTAATGGAAGAAAGTGAGCATAGAATGGAGAGAATACTAGATGATGAGGGCAGAGCTCACTCATCTATTGGCAAGCCAGAATTCTGGGAAGATGTAACTCGGGCTTTGGTGACGGATGCATATTATAACTTGATTGGCTGGGATATTGCTAGCAAGCAAGTCGACCGTCTAGCTATTCTTAAAGACAAATACGCCTTTTTTAGTCATCCGCAGAATGATCTACCAGAAGAGCTTCTAAAGGAGTTGTTAAGCATCAAAAATGTACTCAAATTCATAAGAGGAGGCTATAGAAAGAGCTTGACCAGTGGACTTTCAGCTTCGTTGCCTTTTCGCCACAAACTCTGTCGATTGCCGAGGACTTCTGGTAGTGGATTTTCTGTTAAAATAATGGGCAGAGAAAATATTACAGCAGTAGATATGGGAAAAGAAGATCTCATGGTTTTTCTCCTAGCTCTGATATTCAGCCCAGAAAAGCACACGGCCTTAGGCCAATCTGCGATGATGGACGAGATCGAGCACATGATTGAACAGGACCATCAATTAAAGGAAAAAATTACACCATGGGTATCCCGAGTACTTTCTAATGTGGGACTAATTGTTCGAATTGAAAATGAGTTAGATCTCTGTCTACCATGGGCAACAGGGTTACCGACGGACATGGAAATACACAAGGACTGGCTTGAGCAAGACTTAAATGACAGGTCTCAATTGTTACCCATATCAGGATCTCATCTGAAAGAAGCTTTTCGCACACTGGGAGTACTAGGAGACCCCACCGATGGACGGTACAACTATCCATGTGAACAACGTCGAACCAAAAAGATTACGGAAGCAATGCAAAGTGCTGAGCGAAAACTAGATTATTTTTGGACTAAGGTTGACTACAATTATCGCAAAGCCACCCATATTAGCCGCATTATCACAAGCACTAGTTTGTATCAGAGTGTGAGTCATATATTTACCAATCTCAGAACTGTAGAGAGAACACCTGATTGGGTCGCGCCAGCCAGGCCAGTGAAAGTATTTCCTAAATGCTTGCAAACTTCTACCAGCATACCGCAGTTTTCTATTAACGAGCCAATATCTGACTTTGTTGCTCCTCAAGAAAAAGTTAAGCCAAAAACCCGCGGTATACATCATTCTTCCGCGAGTCTTGTTGAAGAAACTCTTGAACTACCACCATCTGAGCCCAAAGAACGGATCTACAAACTCAAAGCAAGAAGTCTGAAAGTGTTCAAGGTTCTTTTTTTCCAATCTTCCGAAACAAATCTTCCAGGGGACCTCCCTTGGACTGAGTTCAAGTATGCTATGGCAGCAATGGGTTTCAGCATACACAAACTTGACGGCTCAGCATGTCATTTCCTTCCGCCTTCGACTGATGAGTATGTCGGAAAACATGGCATACAATTCCACGAACCGCATTCTCCGGGTAGTGCGGCCAAAATCCACTTCCATGTTGCAAGAGCCATGGGAAGGAGATTGAACAACACGTATGGATGGCATGGTGGGATGTTCGTGGGTGAATAGGTAGGAAATTTCTGGGTACCGCAGTTGCCGCCGACCTATATCGTATGGATGAAATGAGAAAGAGGGAAGGAGCAGGGGAATTCTTGGATATTAAAAGTGATATGGAAATTTATTGATGGAAATAGGAAACGATTGGATTTGGTTATGATTAAGTGCGACTCTAGCAGATTTAGTTTGAGACGGAAGTAATGTTATGCATGTCATGTTTGCTGCGTTGAACTTCCTAATCATTTTCATGCTATCTCATAAAAATTTGTGACTCAAATACTGCCCCAACAACGTTTATCAATGGACTTGAATGATTTTATCAATGAATTTTAGATCTTACAAAGATTTGAACCTGACAGAAACACCAAATACCACAAGCAGTTTCCATTGCCAGGCAAGATTTGCTTATAATTCGGATGATATTGTTGTCGTTTCAGGAAAAAAAGGTCTTCAGAGCTATTGTTCACACCGGCATTAGCGCGACTTCTACTGAACACCCCGATATTCCTTTCGGTAAAACTCTAGACATTTTGACATAGACGAGAATGAGGAGAAAGACGACAAGAACGAATAGAACATCTCGACTCTTTTACCAGAACTTTGTAGGAAAACTGTACCCTCATATCTCGCCAATAGCGTAAAGTGATCAAAGTTCAATTTCTGCCATGCAAAAACTTAAATTAATAACCTCCGGCCAAATATTCGAAGCGATGTTTCACTCCCCAAGATCCTGTTTTCTTTTTGTAATGATTATAGCACTGTAGATATATTCAGTAGAGAGTCCTTGGATTCGAATGTGAATATATGAGTGATGAATTATTATTCCCATTACTTGTACTGCATGAAAAGTTGAAGTTTCCCAATCTGGTCTATGTATTCACCAATGTAAAAAAATATGCTTACTCAGCATAATTTCAAGCTTCGCTAAACAAGTTGCCCCACTATTTCTTGAATACAGCCAAATACGTCTCAATAATACTTCGAAATTAAAAGAAGAAAATGTTGATTATATCTTAAGTTGTATGTTTCGTAATTCAGAAGGATAACAATTATATGATTGACATTAAAGAATGCCTCTTCTCAGAATTTGCTCCGCTTTTACGGGTCTGGTACTCGGTTAATTCCATTCGTTGCGAATAAACCATTACTATGAGCCGAAGCTTAACAACCATGCTCATTTAAAAAAAATTAGCCGACGTAAAATAAAAAAAATATGAAGAGAAATTGATCAAGATGGCAAAAGAAAGACCCGGCAGGGCCCCCAGAAGCCTTTCGACTTGCTGTACTTTTTGACTCTATCAATCGATCCTGGGCTATTAGTTAGCCGCCACTATTATTGAACCACAGGCACGTCTCTTCTCAAGAGTCGAAGGTACGTTTGCTATCCTGGTATATGTAGTTTAAGGGACTTAGTCCTTCGTTTGTATACGGATGAGGGAATGGCTGCCTGCTGTACACTGTAGATGCCACTGTGTATTTGTTATCGGAAACGAGGGAAAGATGATGGAAACTATTCATGTCTGGAAATGACTCTCACCTCAAAGCGAGCTAGGATTTCAGCACGATATCATGACATGTTTGACTAATGATGGAAGATACAGTTTGACTTTTGTTGTATTGGTTTCACTGCAATGTAGATATTTTATCTCTGGATTTTTGGTTACTGCTGTAAAATTTCACATCAAGTTGTGGCGATTTTGTCAATCAAATAATGGCCTCTGAACATCACTTTGGTTATTTTGGAAAGATAGAAGGTATTCAAATCTCGTTCCAGAGATAAGCACCGCGCACGTCAAAGACATGTGTCGCTTATCTCTCAGTACTGTGATATAAATACCTCTACTCCACTAAATGGTTCTATCCCCCTTTATTGTTCCGTCCCTGCTCTAGGAAATTATGGCAAGAGAATGCAAGACATATATATTTTCGAAGAAGGTGCGGCGGTTTTCAACCAACTCCGCGTGGTGAAACACGTATTAGCACAAGAGGCTTAACAAGCATCCCACGTTACCGGCCCCAGATGATGCGTAATTCTAGGCATCCCGCTTCACCCCAAGTTACTTGTAACAAACAGTTTTCCATTCAGCAATTTCTATCAATGCCGTTCTATGCAAGATCTACGCCTTCAAAATTTCATCGCCGAATCTGCAGATACAGACCTTTCATTATCCAACCTCCCGTTTCATCAATTCCCACTTCTGCCTTTGGAAATCCAGTCAGACATCCGGTCCTTCGCAGCTCTACAACCTCGTGTCATTCCTATTTTAAGTCACTGGATACCACCCTACAGTCCGGATTCATCAACCCCGCCAGACTTTCAGGATGCGGGGAGCGTCAACATTACCCCACTCTCTCGAATCCGCCCCCTTTTTCATACGTGTTCAACCTCACGAGCAATAGCGCTTCGCACTTATCGTATTCTGGGTGACGAACCTCGCTAATTAGGTGAGGATCTATATGATGAAGAAGAGCTTGATGGGAATCATGAAATCACCCGAGAATTTTCCATCAACCCCTCAGTTGACATACTATACTTCACTTCACATGCGGAAGATCATTATTTTCAAAATCACCCTTACTGGAATGGAAATGAGCTCAGGTACTCGAAAGAATGTGCATTTTTGGAAGATATCTCTTTTCCAGTCGACGAGGTGATAAATTTGCTAATGGGGTGTTCAGAGATAGAAAAAGATGTTAAATATTTGGCTTTTAATCTCGATCTTACTGGAGTGTGACATAGAATTCTGGAGAATGGTGGCTTAGGAACAAGTCGTCGTAGAAACTGGACTGGTCTGGAGAGAATGATGTTTTGTTTGGAGGGGGTTCATGGTATTGAAATGTGGCAGAGAGAAAAGACTTCTCAGAAGACTCAAAAGGCAAAGGGAAAGAAATATTTCCCATTGACAGAAAAAGAGAACCGAAGTCCTCAGTCATAGATCTTGAGAAAGAGGTAAAGCTCTACGGAATTCACGAATCTTTCACCGGCCCGTCGGCACGGAAAGGCAACGCCTTGTTCAAAAATTGCATGTCTAAATGCTCAGTTTTCCGGAGATTTAGTCTCTCAATCAGAAGCATGGTACGAATGTTTTAAACCGTCTAGGAGTCTAGGTGTAGACGGACGACCTGGTGTCAGCTATACGGGTAAATTAGGCTTGGGAGCTCCAGAGCAGAACGGTTTCAAGGAGACTGAAAGGCTTGATATTCTACCAGTCATAGGTTTTGGGGTAGTGAATAATTATATCAGTGATGAAGAAAAGGATATTTGGTGATTGGAAGAGAATCCATTTGAGAGAATGTTTTACGATAGATATTCATCATTTGATAAAGATGAAGCCAATGAGAACAGCACTTTTGGGTGTCTTGCGGTTATGGGTGAAGACTGATATTTTCGGTGGAAGACTTACCAAGCTTGTATACTTTCTTCAAACTTTCTTCTATAACAAACTCATTTATTACTTGTCCCATTAATGAATGAAAATTTTGCCTTGCCGTGCATCACCGTTACCGACGACACGCAATCTGCGACCTTATTCTTCAATCAAAAACCCTTTCAATGTCAAAAGCTACTTGTTCCCTACCTTTTTAACTGCCGCTTATCTTCAAGAATCGAGACATCTTACCTTTCTTTACCCCCTACATCTACATTCTCCAATATTCCAAGTAAACTTCCTCACCCCACTCAGTTCACCAAACTTTTCTTCCCTCGCTTCCGGTACCATAATTATTATACTACCCGAGCTCTGCCGAACTCTAAATTCACACTAGAAATGACTTCTCACGCTAGTTTTATGTCACGTTTTACAAATGCGTCGCAGACATCGTTTAGATATGCAACAAAACCTGTTGTCGACAAGGGTCATTTGATATGTATTTTTAGTCGCCAGCGGGTTGATCGGAACTGGTTTACTTTTAGTCATGAGAGGGGAGCGTGTAATTATAGAGTTTTAGTATTGGAGAATTAGTTCAGAAGAAAGGTTGATTGGATTTTTGAGTGAGAGAATTGTGAAGGACATGCGAAATATCATTCTTGATAAATATTACAGACTTAAAAGATAGATGTAAATTACACAACAACGAACATTTATATCAATTCTCCATACCCAGTGACTAAAACTTCTACTCGATACATCATGGGGTCTGCCGTGATGAGTTCTTAAGAGGAGTTGTTTTTGGTGTTTGATAGCCGCCATGCCAAGTATGATAGAATGGTATTATGATACTGAGTTGCACTATGGAAGCATCAATTTAAGTAAAGTTCATGACAAATCATTTTCAGAACATTAATGGGCTCGAAAAATTCAACAAGAGGAGTTCAATTGTGTGAAAGTGTTGGAGCCCCCCAGTCAAATTTTCTATCAAGATAATAAACCCCACTACTCACCTTTCTTCACAAATAATCTTGCACTTTCCCCTCCGCGAACATGTCAACAATTATACCACAATCAAAACAAAATTCACAACACCAAGCAAGCAAAAGCCACGAGGAATCATTTGGTAGCAAAAGGATCTATTGCATTGGAAGCCGAATACAAAGCTAAAACTAGCAAAGATATCCGAGCCTATCTATCTATGATACCGCTGAAAAGCTAGCTATAATGATCCAATCCATATCGGTATCTATTATCTATTATCTATTTTCCCGCGCAATCATTAATCATCAACCATCAACATCCATCGTTCAACAAAAGAAATTTTAGTGACCTCACTCTCTCTCCCATTATTCCTCCCTTCAATACATCTTCACAGCAATACCCCAAACTTAAAAAGCAGAATAGGTATAGACATTTCCCAAAGTGCTCAAAGATCCATCAGCATTGCACAATGAACCTTGCGGTTCCAAGGTGCGATCGGAAGTGCACATGAACCAGGAATAGCGGGAAACCCAGGAGAGGTTGTCCATCCAGGGCATTACTTGGCCAATGAAATATTCTTGGTCGGCTTCGGTGGCTGGGTTCCAGAGTGCGAACTATCAGTGAAAAAGAGTTAGCAGATGATCAGAAGCAGGGATGGCTGGTTTGTGGATGCGAAGTTAGAATTTTGGAGAGAGTGTGTGTAAGGAGGGAAAATGTGTGTTGAAAATGAATGACGATGAAGTAATCTATTCAATGGTGGAGATGGTTTGGTAAGGAAGATCAATCGCAATGAGAGGGAATAATGGGCAAAGAACAACATGCTAAACCGAAGAAAGAGACGAAAAAAAGAATAACATACCTCAGTAACCCAGATTGGACGATTTCCACCAGCAGCATACGCAGCACCGACATAATTATAAAAGTCTGCCAAATAATTTTGACCACCGACACCCTCATACCAATGAATGGGCACAAAATCAATCTGGCAGCCTGTGCACAAGCTCAAGAAAGATTCCAACCAAGGCAATCCGCTAGCACCATTTGTGACTTGTGGGGCACCCAATGCAACACGACCTGCAAAAGGTTGAATGTAGGTCTTCCACGCATTAACAGCTTGTTGGGGACTCATGCATGATTGATCTCCTCCGCATGCATCGGGTTCATTGAAAGCCATAACATGGCCAGTACCACGAGCAATGGCGGCGTTGACATTAGCAGCCCAGTTTGAAGTGTGATCGGAGGAGTCGGACCAGAGACAAGGGATAAATTCCATGGTGGTGGGGAAGGAGTTTGGCATATATGAATCCCAGTTCCAAGCCCAATTGACTTCGGAACCGCCGCCGTTAAATTGTTGAATGAGAGAAACGTCGTTGAAGGGGACACCTCGCTTGGGCCAAGTGGCGAGTGTGGTTTGGGTGAAGAAGGCGAGGAGAAGAGCGGAAAGTTGCATGATGGTATTCATGATGTGTATACTGTGACTGATTAGCTTGTGCCACGAGGTCGGCTAGAAGAGTGATTGGGAAGAGAAAGGTAAGATTTACGTTATAGAACTCAAGGAGATCTAGAGAACAGAATCGCTAATGTTTATGATGAAACAAAAGACTGTTGCGATTAATTAGAGCCAGGTTTGAAAATTGTGGGGAGAGTAGATTGCCGATCCATTACAGAGTGATCTGCAGGGTGCAAACAGAATCTGGATATGAACTTACTTGACTGTATTCTGTGAGAATAGAAGTGGATTGGAAGGAAGAAGAGGGTTGAGTAGAAGCGCTGTTGTGACTGTGAAGAAGGGAGGGATCAAGGACATGCCATCTTTTATGTCCCTCCATGGCTCTGTGGTGATCGGGAATTTGGAGCTAAAGAACTGTTGAATTGGTTTGGACAAGGGTATCAAGTGATATTCCGATTTTAGAAGAGCTCTTGAAGCTGTCAATGGGCCGACAAGGTGCTGGCTTTGATATTGAAAAAGCGCTAGGAAAGAACATATATAGTTAACTTGCTCAATTGGAACTGTTGAAGGGATCCATAAGCTTCTAGCTTAGCTCTAGTTTAAGTGAATGGGGATTTTAAGGGTTCATGCAATATTGACTAGCTCCTGCAATTTCGCGTTGGTGAGGTAGCATTCGGGTATATAAAGCTTTCAATAAGCAATTTTTGGGTGCAAGATTTGCTCAGATGAGATTATCTTGAGAGCAATGGACAAGATCGGACGAAGCTCAACAGCTATGTATTAGATCAGCAGATGAAATGAAGAGTAGTCTGATCCTCTTGAGGTTATAAGGCGGCACTCGAAAGAAATCTCTGCAACTTTGAGCAAGTTTTCTAAATTAGGTGCTCAACAATTCAGAATAATTCCCTCGTTATCTAGATAATACAATGAAGGTTGTTAAAGATATAGCATCGATCCCTAGCAGATGCTCGTGTATTTTGCGCATCGAGAGATTCTTGTATCATTCACTTCAAAGCCCCTCCAGGTTCAAAGTGTGTATTTATCTAGACTATAGTTCATTTCCTAGAAAGAAAGACCTTACAGGGCAAGATTCTTGATGTAAACTAGCTAATAACAGTGCTCTACAAAATTGCTACGAGTTGATTAGGAGTATACACTGCATATAGAGAGCAAAAAGACAACTTTATGAGATGTGGAGGTAGAGCTGAAGCAAGAACCACAGGAAACAAATGATTTACCATCAACACAATCCCATATTGATACTAGTTGTAGAATGCATGTAGAGCCTAATCATATGCGATTATGAAAGCTTGAATTGAAGAGCAAAAGTCAAGAAAGAAGTTTTACTAAGCAGACTTAAACGCAAACAAGAGTTCAGCTTATTGAGAACAGCTGAGGAACATGCATCACCCATCGTTGCTGATAGAATGTCAGATAACTGAGAAAGCTCATAACAGTAAAGCTAGTATGGAACACTTTTTGATTCATTGCCGTCATCACAGACAAGTGATGTTTTCCTTTGAGTCATGTGATGGATATCACGTGTTAATAAGCATTGGCTCCAGAACTTCTGGCTATGTCTCAGCCTTAACATATCAGGCTTGTTCCACTCCTAGAAACGCCTCCTTTTCAGGGTGTAGAATTCCTCAAGCATTCTTTACCAAATCTATGTTTGAGAAAGAATATCCAATTGATGATTGAGTGGCTGCAGTAGCTCTACCCCAGATTTTCGTGTGCCCTTGATTATGTTAGTCAAAAGGTTAAAATAACGACTTTGCTAAACTGTTGATCTCAGGGTAATTCTAACCCATGGGAGAAGTCCAACCTGTCGATACGCGAACATATGGCATTTGAAGGTACTTCTCCATACTCTCATAAAATATCATGATTGATAGGAGATGAACAGTAAATGCAGGTTACCGCCCAACTTATGAGCACACCCTCCATTCAGGCTTGACCGCCACACCGCTGGACCTATAGATAGCACAGATATAAGGCTCTGAGTCAGTAAGGGGGAGCCGGCCAGGGGTAAAGAAGCAGGGACAGAGACATGTGTGAAGCCCGAGCCATGTGTTGGGCCGTCACGAATGACAACAATAAGAAGGAGAATGGAAGAGGAATGGAACAATCAAGTCAATACAAGTCAATACAAGTCATGAAGGAGGCAACATGGTGACAGAACAGAAGCCCACTACCTAGGTGGTTGTAGCCACACATCATGTATTACATAATACACACAGAGACAAAAAGTGGCTAAAGGTGGCTAAAAGTGGACATGAGTGGCTCAAAATGGCTGAGAGTGGCTTGTTCCACTCCGCACAGAATGATTTGCCAATATCAGCCAATTAGACTTTTCATAAATAAAATCATTCTCCACTTCTCTGATAAGAACATCCAAATCTAGAATTGATACGAGTGTTAAGACTTGGTTGATTAATTGCCCGAGCACCTGAATTTATTTCTTGGGTGGACTTATACCAAAACCTCAATTGATCAGCTAGCAACTCAAGACCCTGAGCCAAACACAGAAGTGGTCACACCCTTTCCAATGAACTGACTATGCATTATCTCAAATCTGTTTGGGGAGAAAGGTGATACAGAAAGCCACAAGGAGATATACTCTGTCCAACATTTCATCTACGCAGGCTGAGGACAAAACCAAGAATCCGTCCTACCACGAACATTACCAAGTCACCATGAAGTTTGCAAAGGAACTTGAGCAGAGCCTCGTGCCTGGTATGATATTCACCAGTGTCTACGTACATTTCAGCTCGAATTGCTACTAATGATGGTATAGAATGGCGCGTAAAATACCTCGATTATAAGCAAGGCAAGAAGAAGGTCAAAGCTGTCGCTCGTGCAACCAATCGTATAACTTCAACCCCTCGATCAGATGTGCGAACAAGTTTGAATCCTCAAAGTGGCAGTTTATATGGTGCTACATCTCCCCTCGCCCCCAGAAGGCCCCAACCGTCTGGAAGGTTTGATGGCACGACCGCCCATCCTCAATCATCTTCTGGGAGAAGAGATGAGGCATCTCACGGAACTAGGGATGAAGCGGCGTCATCGAACTCTGCTGCATCAATACCAATTGCAAGCAAGCATGTACCAACAGAGCATACACATGATGGAATGTACGGCAGCTTTGTGCCAACCCCTCCTGCGATGGATATGCACAATTTCGAACTTCCAGATCCAGCCATAGAACCTGGATCTCCCCTTGAATCCTCAGAGCGCATAATGTCCACCGTTACAAGTAGGAGAAACTCTCTGGAGACCGACGTACCAGCAAGAACCCCAGAGCGGAATCCATTATCAGCCTATCAGAGCGCATATGAAGTAGGTACAACAGAAAGTCCTACTAGACCTAAGTTTGCTTCACTGAGAGCCCCTGGGTCGCGCGCCGAATCCCATGATATTCATGAACAGCCGATCCTGAAGCGAATTTTCTCAGTCGGCGCCCCCTTAACGAAATCCCACAGTCGTCCTGACGTTGATCTGGTTGCCTTTGATTATGTACGAATACGTCAGCAAGAATTCCTCTCTTGGATGGATAAAGAGCTTGAAAAAGTCGAAACTTTTTACAGATCCAAGGAAGATGAAGCGGGAATCAGGTTACAGGCTCTGAGGGAACAATTGCATGAGATGCGAAACCGCAGGATCCAAGAACTGGCAGAAGCAGAACATGCAAGATCAATACGTAAAGATGATGAGCGTTCAGCAATGGGAAAAATTTCTCGTGGAAATTCTGGAGATGAAGATCTCAACAAGCATTCCTCTCAAGAACACCGAATGGCTTGGCTAGCGCCGTTTGGGAGAATGGTAGATAATGCAAAAGCGACAGCATTGGGGCCACATCCAGGGGCAAATTCCAGGGCATTAGCTAGTATGAGAAACTCGCCCGAGTTGCAGTTTAAGTCTCAGCCAGACGATGCAGTTACAACAAATGGCAATCGCGATTATGTAAGACGGCCTTACGAGAACGATGTATCCTATCGAACTGCGAAACGAAAGTTGAAGCTGGCTTTACAAGAACATTACCGAGGTATGGAACTTCTAAAGTCCTATGCACTCTTAAATCGGACCGCCTTTCGTAAGATCAACAAAAAGTATGACAAGGCAACCAATGCGCACCCTCCCCTTCGATTCATGACGGAAAAGGTCAGTAAGGCATGGTTCGTCAATAGCGACGTACTTGATGGGCACATACATACGGTTGAAGATTTGTACGCACGATACTTCGAAAAGGGTAATCATAAAATTGCTGTTGGTAAATTGCGCAAGACCGTTGGCAGGTCGATGGACCAATCCGGTAGTGCATTCAGAAACGGGGTGCTGATTGGAATTGGTGCTGTCTTTTCGATCCAAGGGATCATCTCCGGTACTGAATACTTGAATCACCCTGATCCTACGATTCGATTTCAAACCGGCTATCTTCTACAAATATACGGTGGTTACTTTCTTGGTTTATATTTATTTTCTTTATTCTGTTTCGATTGCAGTGTTTGGACTCGAAACAAAATTAACTACAAATTCGTTTTCGAATTTGATCCTCGACATGACCTGGATTGGCGGCAACTTAGCGAATTTCCAGCATTTCTCATTCTTCTATTCGGTTTGTTTTTGTGGATCAACTTCTCTGGCTACGGGACACCCGAGATGTTCATATACTATCCTATTATTTTGATCTTCGTTACACTCATGATAATATTTATGCCTGCCCCCATAATTTTTCACAGAAGCCGGAAATGGTTTGTTTATTCTCATGTAGGTCTCTTATCATCATATTACACACGAATTTCATACTAATCTGAAATAGTGGCGTTTACTTTTGGCTGGATTATACCCCGTAGAGTTTAGAGATTTCTTCTTGGGTGATATGTATTGCTCCCTCACCTATTTAACGAGTGTAAGTTTCTTCGCCAAATGAATCATAGATCAAATCTCACGCATTGAAAAGAATATAGAACTTTTCTTTTGTCTCTATGCGACATCCTGGCATAGTCCTACGAAATGTAATTCTACAAACTCTCGTCTTCTTGGATTCTTTTCGACCTTACCAGCTATATGGCGTTTCCTACAATGCCTACGACGTTATCGTGATACCAAAAATATGTTTCCACATTTAGGTAAACAATTACTCCAGATAGGTTGATATCATGGACATCCATATGCTAACCAATATGATAGTCAATGGTGGTAAATATGCTATGACCATAGTATATTATGTCACTTTGAGCATCTACAGAATAGATAGAGACAGATCGAATTTGATTGCATTCAGCTTTTTTGCTGCATTGAATGCAGTATATGTCAGTAAGTGTTATATCTTTTGATAAGTCGTGATCTCAGACTGATCAAATATAGGTACATGGGATCTTTTGATGGATTGGTCTCTGCTTCAACCTGGAGCTAACAAACCATTTCTTCGCGATGTTAGAGGATTTAAAAGTACCTGGTGGTACTATGCAGCCATGATTATTGACCCAATCCTTCGATTTAATTGGATATTTTATTCGATATATACGCACGACCTTCAGCACAGCAGTTCCGTGTCATTTTTTGTCGGTTTGTCCGAAATCACCCGTAGAGGAATGTGGACATTATTCCGTGTCGAGAATGAACATTGTTCCAACGTCGCTCGGTTCAAAGCATTCCGCGATGTCGCATTGCCATATGATCTAGAGTCCGGAGAATCGGAAGAGTCCCAACCTATTACTCCTGTAGAATCGGTTGACAGATCCACGGTACTTGATAGAGAGCGCACTCATACTAGTGGTCTTTCACGACAGCAAACCAATGCCAGTTCTGCACGTCGTCGTCCGCAAAGAACTTTTACTAAAGTTTTGGCCGATGCTCATACCCAAGATTTTCAAAAGAAGAAAAAGCCTATTGCGGATAATGCAAAGGATTTGGATGGAACTGACGAGAATGATGTCGATATGGACCGTGCTACTAGTAGTGAGGATGACGATGATGATGAGCAAGATGCACAAGACCGTTTGGATGTAGATAATTTGGTTAGAACTGGGCAAGGCAAAGGACGGAGAAAGAGTAGAAGAGGGGTCTAGTCATAAGATGGTGAGCAAGGCGTCTACATATAACAGTTGTGATGAGTCATGACGGAGTTAATGTGAAGGTTAGGGTCCATTCATTTAGATTTTGTCTATAGATCAAATGACTTTTTTAAATCCTGGTTACAGAATCCTCCTTTCTATGTGACGATATTGGATGATTTTGATTGGGAGGCGTTAGTAATTCCCTGATCTAGTAAAGCAGTCCTGTGCTGTTAAATTATCACGTGTTCATCCGTTTCGTGGCTGTGCCGCTCGCTAAACTTTGCTGGATGATATAAATTGCCTACACCTTTCATATTCTTCGCCTACAATTTCCCTTTATCATATTCATTGCCTTGCAAATCATCCTCTCGCCAACAAATTTCAATGCCAAGACGAAAAAGGACCGCCCGCAAACCTAAAGCACCGCATATTCCTCCCCGCCGTCTGGGAGGAAAACTTTGCTGCTATAGGGGTGTGCATACGCCAAAACAGCGTGTAGAATATACTCCACTGCCGAGTAAAAGCTGTAGTCAATGTCAGAATTTGCAGATGAAAAGTATTTTACCCCCAAATTCAGACCAAATTATGACACCCACAACATTTCAGCAATTTGCTCTGCTTCCAGTCGAGATTCAAACAAAAATTTGGAAGCTTGCTGCCTATTCCGCAACTAATGAATCTCGTATTATACCAATCATTGTTCACTGGACGCCTGGTCCCTCGAGCCAAAGGTACGGCCAAATGAAGAACCGGACTCCTCTCTTTCTCACACCTGTCTCTATCGTGCCTCCACTCTTACATGTCTGTTCTGTCTCTCGCTCACTGGCTCTGCCTATTTATGAGCTTGTGAGTATGTCCAATAAGTCTGGTCATGAAGATGATACAAACACTCCAAACGTTCGACTCAGTTCACCCTCTGGGCATGATGATGAAGAAACGGGCATTTATATCAATCTCAAGAAGGATATCGTTTATTTTACAAATCATGATGTTTTTGATAAGATGGGGAATCAACATTTTCCAGTGTCAGATACACATGCAGATTTGGAAGATCGTATTCATTACGAGCCACAATTCTGTCAATCTTGCTCAGACCTTGTCTTTCCGGTAAATGATGCGCTTCGTCTGTTAATCAGAGATATGGATATAAGGAAAGAATTGAGAAATATAGGGTTCAGCTTCGATATTCCAGTGAAGAGACATAATTTCTGTTGGGGAGGCTTAGGCAAGGATTTCTACGGAATACGAAGAATTGTATTCGTATCTGAAGAAAAAGACGAGGTGAGACTACTACGAAATGGGAAAGCACATGGTGCCACCGCCGCAACATCTACTATTAAAATCCCCAAGTTCACGACTCCCTCGCCATATATCAGAAACAAGTGTTTTGAAACTTACAAAGATCGTTTTCATATACAAGGAAGGCATATAAAAAATGGTAGGGAATATATGATGATAGATGCTCGTGAACAATTTTTTAGACCGCTGATTGATAGAGAAATGGGATCGTATAGGAATGGGCTGGGAACGGGCAGAAATTACTTGCAGTGGGGAATACATGGATTGGTACCTTTTGGATGGAAAGGCACGGGGGCAGGAGAGGAGTGGGATGAAGATGGGGGTGAGGAATGGAATCATGAATTCATAGGACCGCGAGTGGAGTTTTTAGTCGAGAACGGGAAGGATAGGAATAGAGCGACGAGGGACATTTTTTTGGTTTGAGAAGAGATGTCTGGGATTTATTTTTTGGAATTTTTGGGCAAATATTTCGTAGTTTGGGGGTAAAAGAGTCTTTTTTGTAGTGCCTACGGCCTGTCAATCGCTATCTTTGCAATTTGTTCTTTAGTTAGTTGGATTGGTTATGTCTCACCAAACGTTCTTTCCATTTCACTATTTTAGCATCTTTCTGATATCCATTATCCTACTACCATTCTGAGTACATGAAATTGGAAATTCTAGAGATGGATAGGTTTGATATTGTACTTCCTACCAAGTCTCCAAGGTTGCTGGAACCCGGTCAATAAGGTTTTGGAACGCGAGGCATTCAATAATACCAACTTTCGTTACGAATGAAGCATACATATTTGACACTTGGATGCCTCGTATGCTGTCATGTCTATTTCTATCTTATCCTCTACATCTATGATTGTTTCCATATTGGAATATAACACAGTCAGTCCGCTCCCATCATCAACCTTAAGAACGAACTTGGCATCCACGAGACAACCACATGTGACTATCAGTGTGTTTGAACAACTCAATCAGTACTATTATCATTCACAATTTCAACAAATAAGTTAGAATTTATAAACACTAAAGCCCACGAGTAACGGGAATTAGAGCTAGGTTGTTGCTAATTCAAACATGTCTTCGAAATTCTCTAGAAATCGACGACTCTGAGGTGCTAGAGCCTTGCGCTTATGGATTATTAGGAAGTTGGCATTTCACATACTTACTCTTATTAGACCTAATGAATCAATACAGTAGCACTTGCTTACAATTCATTATCTCTCATATCATAATCTACTTCATTTGAGCAATTATGACATTTCCAGATACTAGTTTCTATCTATACATTTGCTACAGCTTCACTGTGATGTTGCATACATCACTAATTACTTTAAAAAGTCGACAAGTTCATGAAATAAAATATTTAGTAACAAAATATGAGAACCAGGCCTTGGATACTCTTACCAAACCATTGAAATGTAAATGATGACAACTCCAGTGCTCAGAAAGTCCACAATTACCCCTTACACGTGATCACATTACCCGAGTAATCAAGTTGCAGAAAAACAAACAACCACATCAACCCCCTTTCAAAACAATGAAAAACAACTATTTGGAACCTTGATTACACTCATAATAACTGCTTAGTGTCTAATAAATTGTTTTAGTAGAGATTCAATCATCTAATCAATGATCACTAACCTCTAGTTCTTGTAAACCTCACCCTCATTCTGTTTTCCCTCACTCAAACTCATCATTTTAGTCTGAACCAGCGCCGAGAACTAATGAATCAATTTCCATCACCACAGCCTTGATTAAGTAAGGTGCTAAGCTGCCCTCCTCACTTCGAGTAATCTTACTAGTAAGTGACTTGTGGGGAAGATTTCCTTTCTTCTTTAAGCAACGATAACAACAACGACGAACTTTCAATCCAAGGATTGAGATATCACCCATTTCTATTGCATTAGATTTTGTGCTTTGCTTTTGCTTTTGTTTTTGTGTTTTTCAGTCTGTAGAGACTGCTATCCTGTTGTTTGGGATTGTTCTGGAGGTTTGGAATTGTTTACCAAATCGATAGTTAGAGTGAGTTTGAGCTGTTTTTTTTTTCCCCAGTTGGTTCTTTGACTATGTGCCATCGAAAGAGTTGGAGATTGTTTTTGTTGTTATCAGTCATTCTCTATGGTCCTTTCTGCTCTTTGTTTGGGCCTAAGAACAAGGTGGAGATTTGGTCTGGTTGGAATTGATACTTCTAGATTTTCGTTTTTTGCCCTACCTTCTATCTATGGTTTGATGGAAGTAGCAGGCTTGTTTGCTATGTCTCGATGAGAATATTATAACTATACGTTTGTATTACTTGAGTTCCTGGGCTATTGACATAGATTGAATAGCATTTGCTGATTTTTTGATGTTCTGTTCTGGATGTTGGGTTCTCCAGCTGATCGCAAAGCGATGGGAGTAGGCCATTGCCTGGTTCTGTTTTGAGACTCTCTATTTCTTGAATACGTCTTGGAAAATTCCCATATTATAAACCTGGTTTATTTTGTTTTCTAGCTCTCTTGATCTGCTATGCTTCGACGAGAGTTGTGGCATTCTATCCGCTCCACTGAAGATTCTCTCCCACTTACACAAGTAGATAAATAGTTTTGAAGTCTTTTCTTGTTTTCTTTTTCTGTTCTAGCGGTCTCGACTTACTATACTTCGACGAGAGTATATGAATATCTAACTTGATCCAAATACTAACTTACTAAACAGAAAAATGTACTCTCCCAATTCTCCAAGTAACCAATTCTACCTCCAAAATAATCTCTTTACATTCACTAACCTCCAGTTAGATTTCTCCCGCCCTCTTCCTCCATCACCTCCTCCTCCACCTCCTCCATCTTCTTCCATCGCACCTCCTCCACGATCCTATCCAGCCGGACACAAACTCCCCATCTCAATCCCGGAATCGAGCGAGGAAACAATACTTCGCGCTTCATCAGACGGCAATCTCGATAATATTCACTACCCGGCAAAAAAAATCCCCGACCCGTATCCCTCTACCCTAACCCCGCAAACAACTCACCATAAGACCTCCTCACCTTTCCCAGCTTTCCCATCTCACCACCCCCGCGTCACCATGTCTTCCCACCAACTTCGCCGCTCAGCCACCTCTCCCAATCTACTAACTCCTTCAGTTGTTCCTCCCATCATCGAGCTTCAAGAATCAATACCAAATCGCGATGGCGCAATCAGTCGCACAGATCGGTATTCTCGAGTCCTTCCACCACTTCCTACTCACCCTTCAACCTCATCACCGCCACCAGCAGCAGTCATCCTAACCATTCCTTCCTCCTCATCCTCCTCCAACCTCTTTAATTCCTCCCGGCCCAGCAACCTCCGACATGTAACCTTCGCACACGAAACCTCCAACTCCTCACTCACCTCGCAAAACTCTTCTCATCCCTCTACCAACCCCTCAAACTCCTCGTCCCTCCCCACCGACCCTCCACGAAAACCCCGCTTCAATCTCTCCCTCGCCCGACAAGGAATGCACAAAGCTCTTTCCAGCCTACGAACTCACACGCACACTCTCTCCCCAAAACCCAGTTTGCTCCTGCGCAAAAAATCTTCACACTCTGCTCTTTCTGGATCTTCTCCGCTTTCCGATTCGGAGAATGAACTTGCCAGACCGAAAACTGCACCTTCATCTTCCGCGTCTCAATTTGCCTTTGCATCTCCATTTTCAAGTCCATTTACAAAAGACGCGAAAAATTCCAAAGATGCAAAAATCGCAAATCCAAAAAAAGAAATGCAGATCGGTGCGCCGACGGGAATGATCAAAAAAACACCCGAGGAAATCCAGCAGATGTTGAGGGAGATGGGGGTTAAGAGTGGAGATTTACCTTTTGTTTTGAGTTCCGGTTCGGGTTCTGGATTGAGATTTGACGGTGATGGGGATGGTGATGGTGATGAGAAAGGCAACCCTACATCCAAATCCGGAATCCTCAAGAATCTCACCACCCACCCCCAAGAAAAAGACACCCCGTCGCCACCGACACCAAGCCTTAGCGCTATACAGAAAGGAAAACGTCCCGACCACACCCCCATCCACCATCATCCAAACACTCTCCCCTTCATCCGTCCAACACGCTCCTCGTCCCTCTCTTCTCCACTTACAGGTCCTGTCCAAGATCTCACAGCCAAACCAATTGGCTGGTACAGCAGCGCTTCACTTGACGCAATCCGCGCTACGCTTCCAAAAGTGAGGAAGGAGAATTTATTGAGTAATGAAGAGATACCTGGATTTTTAGAGGGATTAATTGAAGACTTTGAGCTTCTTAAACGCGTGAGGGAGTTCAGGGACAAGGGCGTGGATGATGATATTGAGAGGTTGAGGAAGGAGTTTTTGGAAAGGCAGGATGAAAATGAAGAAGAAGATGATAATGATATGGAGGAAGATGAGGATGAGGATGAGGAATCATACACATGGCCCCACCACAACCCCCCAGATCCAAACTTCGTAGATGGCGGCTGGGCACAAGAAGAAATCAGCAGTGCCGGGGTTGGTGCCCGCTGGTTTGTATTTGATGATGTGGAGAATGTGTTGGGGGGACCGAAGTGTCCGATTACGCATGCGGTTGATGGGTTTGTGGATGAGGATGAGGAGGTTGAGAGAGGGAGGTTGAATAGTGATCGGGATAGTGATACTATGTTGCTGAGCCTGATTGAAGAGAGATTTGGAGAGGGAGAAGGAGATGAGGAATTTGATGGAGATACACAGAAGATCTCTCAGGAGGAGATTTTGAAGAGAGAGGGGTTGCTTTGAATACATGGTACATGAGGTTGGTAACTTCATTACAGTCTTGAAGTATTTTCGGAGTTTTAAGGGGGGGTTTTTTATTGAATCAGAAGTTTGGATCATTGGTGAAGTTCTTTACTTTGGAGATGCTGAATCTGAATCTGAATTAGATAGGGTTGGGTTGGGTTGGGTTGGCTTACTGCAATTGGGAGTTTGAGGATGATTTTATTTTCGTGATACCCGGAACGGAGGCTCTGCATATTTGGTTGGTGCATTGGATGTATTGAGTGCATCTGGACAGGACATATTCTATTAAAAATCATAGTTGAAGATTCGCATTTATAGTGGTGGGATTATATACCGTGAAGTGATGTGAAGTGATGTGATTTCGGCATGAATAGGGATCTGTATAAAGCTAAGCTGGGGCTCTCGAGTCAAGTCCGCCACGAATTAGACTTGCTCAAAAGTAACTAGAGAAAGAAGTAGAAGGAGGAGGAGGATATAGAGAATTATGATAAAATTGGTAGCAAACGGGTCAAAATAAAGTGATTTGGATAAGAATACTTGGTCCAAGAGGTTGAGTTAGTCTTCTATTCGTTGGTTGATGAAGCTGTGGTGTCTTTGGTGTTTTGACTTACAAGTCGAAGGTAATGTGTATTGCTTGGCCGACGACACGGTGTGTTTGCTTGGTTCAATACTCTAGTTGAGGATTGTATTTATTATAGTCTACTCTGTTCCTTCGACCAAAAGTGCGAAATACCAATAATCACGATGAGTTATAAGTGATTATCGCTTCGGACCGCTTATCTATCCGTAAGACGTACCTCGCACTAAGATAACAACCATCTCGAATTTAGCGCCCATAAAACTTGGCAGGGGAGAGTCAACCGATCAATGAATCAGTTTATGTTTATTATAAGAAAATCCTGACTCGCGATTGTAAATATACGATATATTCCCAGATACCGGTAGCTCCTTATAATTTGACATATCGTCGTATTGCTCAAAAGTGTGATACGGTGATTGAAGGACAACAAGATTTATGGTCTCTCCTCTGAACACTTGCATTGCACTGTTGTCAAAAATAGCTACAGCTTCGAGCACGAATCTGTGCATTTTCGAATCTCCACTATCCCATATATATATATATGCCAAGATGCGCCCCGGAAAATAATCCAGGACTTCTAGGATTAAGGAAGAACAATCGCGCAGATAAGAAGTTCAAAAAGACAACGTGAAAGTATATCTTCTTCACGACGCTGACCTCTGAGTTATCGCCTGTGGACATCGATTCATCAAGAAGAACACTTCCAGACCAGCATTTTCGTCGTCTCGTTGTCGAATTGTCTCACACTCACATCCGCATCTCACGGCAACGAGAATGATCCACGTTGACTTGTCAGTGACATAAAATGACATCATGAATGTTCCACCACCACCCAAAAACCAAGGTCAATAAACGTACCGCGTAGTAAGTAAGATGAAGGGATCATGACTTCCATAGTATATTAATTCGCAGTAAGTATATCAATTGACTTTCTTTTTCTCTTCTTTCATTCTTTTCCTTCCTGTCTTTCCTGCATCTCCATCGACAGTATCAATATCATCAATTCAATATGGCCGGCCATCGAAGCCGCACAACTGGGAACGACAATGCATATAACGCCAAACAAAGCACCTATCTCCGTCGAGACTTAGAACAAGGCAGACCCTCGAAAGATCGAAAATACAGATTTCGCGATCATGGACCTTTGGAGCCAGATGATCGAAGACGAGAAGAATTCAAGATGAAATTGTTGGACGGGGTGAAAAGTTCGAGTTTAGAGGACTTCCGCAAGAAAGATGAGGAGGTAAGTTCTATTTTTCCCACGTTATTTTGTCCTTTCTACATACGTCAATACACATATCTACGTGTAAAAATTGTATGCAAAATAGAACATCTCACTCACTCTCCACACAGCTCAAAGAAATGCCCAAATCCGTCCGCAGTTTCTACGAAGAGCAAAATAATCGTCTAGATGACTGGCTCGAAGTAAACGCCCTCGTCCAGGCCCTTGCAGATGATATCCTCGAATCTTTCGATCCGCGAGATGACAACGGAGACGGCGTTGCAGAAGGCGGCGGTGCTTTACAAGACACCCAAGGATTTGTCGAGCCCTTCCTGCCAGATGCCGAACAACAGAAACGGCAAAAATCTCGACGGAGCGCAAAATGGGCAATCAATATCAACGTCATCGCGAATATCATCTTGCTGGCTGCAAAAGCCGTGGCGGCTTTCTATTCCTCGTCTCTCTCCCTCATTGCTTCGTTGGTGGATTCCGCTCTCGATCTTTTGTGCACGGTGATTGTATTCACGACCAACCGATTGGTGCAGTGGCGATTGATGAGCTTGAAACGCAAATTTCCCGTCGGAAGAAAAAGATTGGAACCCATTGGGATTTTGGTCTTCTCCATCATCATGATTATTTCATTTCTGCAAATCCTTCAGGAATCGGCCGAGAAACTCATGTCCAAGGGTCCGCACAAAGCAAAGGAATTACCCGTCATTGCTATCGCGTCGATGGCTGGCACCATTGGTCTCAAGGGACTTATTTGGTTCGGATGCATTAGAATCAAAACCACCCAAGTACAAGCTTTGGCTCAAGGTATGCATAATTTATCTTCCTCCCCTCTCTCCAGCCAGACATAAAAGTTTCACCCACTAACATAAATCAAAGACTGCAAAACCGACGTCATCTTCAACACCCTCTCCCTCATCTTCCCCTACATCGGCCACGCCGCCAAAATCTGGTGGCTGGACCCCCTCGGCGCCGGACTGCTCTCCCTCTTCATCATCTACGACTGGGCGTCCACCTGTCTGGAGAACATATTCCGCCTCACCGGTTCCGCCGTCGACGATCGTCTCCAGCAAAAACTCACGTTTCTCGCGTGGCGCTTTTCCCCGCTCGTCAACGGATACAAAAGCATCACGGCGTATCATGCAGGCGACGGGGTTTGGGTCGAGGTGGATATTCTGTTGTCCGAGGGAACCACGCTGGAAGAGGCTCATGATGTGGCGGAGACGTTGCAGTATTGTTGTGAGGGGCTGCCCGAGGTGGATCGAGCGTTTGTGACGTGTGATTATGCGGTTCAGGGCCCGACGGGGCATGCGATGGAGGGGATTAATTGAGGATGCTATGGACGTGGGGGTTTCTGCATGTAGAGATAGATGCAGGGAAGGGGTGATGAGTTAGGAAGTTGGAATAGAAGTGGAGAAGGAGAAGGAGATTTCATGATTCGATGATTTTTTATACATGAAATTGGAAGTTGGATGGATATATATATATATCTATCTAGGTGTAGTTATTTATGACTTGGATAAAATGCGGATATTTCAGACAGACAGGAATGGGATACTTATTAGGCTTCTAGGCGCATTTGGGCATGGGATGGCAGCGGAGTATAGCGCAGAAGGCGTCGATCGATATTTTTTATGTAGAAAAAAGAAAGGGTATAGCTTATAGAGAATTATGAGCTAGATATATGAGAATATTAATATTTACTCTGTAATAGATAGGGATGTGTTTTCGAAATCTTATTGTGGAATTATACAAAGTATTCATTATCAGGATTTTAGTTATCTCTATTATAGATCTATCTACATCTACATCTACATCTACATCTATATTTACACTTCCTCACAACTCATCTTTCCCATTCCTATCCCCACACCCACAGTTTCCCTTTCCTTGAGCACCCAACCCCCTCCCCCAACTCCAATGCCCCCTCACCCCCTCCCTCCCCCCAACCCACCTCCTCAATTCCCTCATCCCCTCTCCTCTCCATCCCTCACTCCCCCCCACCACCTCCATCGCCAATTCCACATACATCCTCGTCTCCCACTCCATGCCCAAACAACTATACGCCAGTGCAGCACTGCGATATGCATCCCCGATGTGACTCTGCAAATTTTCGATCCTGTACAACTCGATAAGATAGAGTGATTTGGAGAGGAAATCTGAAGGGGGAAGGGGCGATGAAATGTTGTATTCGAGAGAGGAGTGGAGCGAGAGGAGAGTGAGGATTAGGTGGTTGGAGTGCTGGCGCTGGGGAGTGGGGAGTAGGCAATGGGTGCAGGTGCAGTGGAAGCCCCAGGATCGGTGGAGCGCGGCGCGGCGGGCGCCCGAGGGGATGAGCGGGTTGGTATCTGTGAGTGGGGGGGTTGGGTTGTTAGTATGGCGGGGGGGGGTCTTTTGAAATTGAAAATTTTGGTTTGGAAAATCAAATATTTCTACTCTTTGAATTCTCTCTCGGGAAAGGAAAGTAATCCATGGGAAAGATGGGAATACATACAAGTAATAGTGATTTCCTCTCCAGCCGGAATCTCCCTCCCCGCAACTGTATAGTGCATCAGTGTTTTTGCGTCGAAGTAATAATTTGCATTAGGTCTGCAATCGTGATTTAAACGCGCGGTTTCGGGGACTACGATGCTGTGTTCTTGGCCGAGGAAGTCCTCGCCAAAGGTATTGGTGTTGAGACGTCCGATGACGCCTTCGCCGTTGGGGAGCTGTCGGTGCGGTTCGTGCGCTGCGAGGGAGTAGAGGAGGTTTGAGGAGGAAGGGGGAAGTTGGCTGGCGGAGAGGGAGAAGAGAGAGCTGTGAGTGTGGTTTTGAGAGGAGGAGGAAGAGTTGTGGAGTCGGGGAAATGCAGAATTGTGGTAGATTCCGATGGTGGGATAGGCGAATAGGATTGTGCCCCGTCTGATGGGCCGAGTGGCTATTACGCCCATTCCTCGGCCGGGAAGTTCGCGAACTTCAAAGGGTGCGGGGTTTAGGGAGTTGAAGAGGGGTTTGAATGGGGTAGGTGAGGTGAAGGCGGGGAGAGAGGCGATCTTGGATGCGATTTTGGGGGTTGTGAGGAGAGAGATACCGCGACCGGAGGCGAAGGTTGTGGATGTGTAGACGCAGAATTGAGGAGTTTTAGGAGAGGTAGAAGTTGTGTTTGAACAGACGGGCGAGTATTGCCATGGCGAAGGTGTTGATGATTTGGACGAGTTCGAATTGAATTCGTCGCTGTCGATGGAGAGAAGCTCTGAGGATTTACTTGGGTAATGTTTATTTTGAGATAATTGGAGGTTTGACGGACATACGGAATATGAAGATGAGAGAATTGAACTCGAACATTGTGCATACGATAGAGGATTTAGTGTATCGAATTGAACGTTTGATTTCGCATTTGAGAATGCTATCAATGACATTGTCGCAATGAGCGTTGAATAATGCATCGTGAATATGTGAAAATTAACTAACTAACAAAAAAGAAGAAGAAAAGAAACACGACCACAACGAGGTATTCGTACATAGCACACGATAATATATCAAACTCTTCCATTCAAAACATCTCAAACTGTCCATACGTCGGTCCCGATACTGAAGGTCTGTTCTGTCAGTCTCACAGGGCTGAAGTAGTAAATCTTGAGATATGAAACATCAATGCGAAAACCAAGCATCGTGACATTCTGTCAAAGGTTTCCGGATGCCCAGACTTTGACAATCGACTGAGCTTTTAGTATTCTTACTCTAAAGTTTCATGTTGTTTGTTCCTGAATTGGCGAAACTTAAGCCACGTCTTGGATATCGAGAAATCTCATTTGAGAACACTAGCTCTAGTTTTGAATGAGAGTTCTCGGAACCACCTGCCCTGGTCTTTACGCCTTGTCTTAAACACATCAATTCGTAAAGCTTGTTTTGAAATGATGCAGGAAGTCGAGACTCTTTCAGTTGATTGGAAATCATGGCTACTGATAAAGTCGAAATGAGGAACTGGGAAAGCTTGAGACGGTCAAAGCAGTACGAGGTGAGAATGTGAGGATTTTTTGGGGAAAGCTCTTTCTCACGCTGGTGAGTGGAAATTGTCACAATCTTCCATACAAATAGTCTGCCTCCACGGCAGTGGCCCTCGGAGAGCCAGCGGAGCGTCATTGATCATTTCAATCATGGCCTTTCTTTTGGTATAATTGATTGTTGGATATAGAGGACAAAGCCATCGTGTTCAAACTGGTTGCCGGAACACTAGCATTTTTATCATATAGCAATACTTTAACAACTAGGTCAAGGTACGCTGCAGATGAACAGATACTGGCCATATAAATAAGAAAGACCACAAAATTGAACGACGATGACAATAATGCGAAGTAAATTTTATATTGGAGGGAGTGAGATAGAATGGGATGCGAAGGGAAGGGATGGGATGGGATGGTATACATTCGATTTTTGTTAAGATGTTATAAATATTTATTAAGCTTCCATGACGATACCATTTTATTTAGTCGAGCTTAACCTCCGGTCACCACTCAGAATTTCTACTCGCCAACCCTTCTTTATCGTGAAGTTGGAATGATCCACAAACCGTAAAAGTTCTTACATATACATACCAATGTATTGTCGTTCGATGAAATCAGCAGCGACTTTTCCAAAAATCATAAAACCTTCCTATAATACTCGCAGTCTTAACATTACCTGTGCCAGAACAATGACTAGCAACAGCAGCTCGCCACCAAAGTTCCCTCTACCAAAAATTGCACCACTTCCTCGATCCCTCTATCCAACAACATTCGATTTCAAACCTTCAGATTTCCATCGACAAGATGAATCTCCGGATACTGAATGGTATTCCCAACCAAGATTTGTTCAGCACATTGATGACGGCGCTATAGCCATCCTGAAACACTACTATTCCACCTTCATCACGCCCAGATCATCGGTTCTAGATATCTGTTCATCATGGGTTTCGCATTTACCTTCATCCCTCAAACCAATCTCCATGATAGGAATTGGAATGAACGAAGCCGAATTACATCGAAATGAACATCTCACCAAGTATTTCGTCAAAGATTTGAATCTCGATCCAACATTGGAGGGAATTGAGAATGATTCGATGGACGTGGTGATATGTAATGTATCGGTGGATTATTTAACTCGGCCGATTAAAGTCTTTGAGGAGATGAATAGAGTGTTGAAGGAAGGGGGGGAAGCTCACATGGCTTTTAGCAATCGATGTTTTCCCACGAAGGTGGTGGGAAAATGGATGGGGATGGATGATGAAGAGAGGAGGAAATGGGTGGGAGGGTATTTTTGGGCAAGTGGGGGGTGGGAGGATGTTGAAGAGGTGGTATTGAAGGAGGGGGGTGGGAGTGGATTCCTGGGATTGAGGGGATATGAAGATCCAGTGTTTGTTGTGCGAGGGAGGAAGATGAGACGGATTTGAGAGGGGGAGGGTGTGGATTTGACAGTGGGTTGTGATAGAGAAGAATGAACAATGACCTGGGATACGAAGATCTGGTGTCTGTTGTGAGAAGGAGAGATAAGAGGAGAGCTTGAGGGGGGGGGACTGTATATTAGTCGATATGGATGGTGTGAATGGTGTGAATGGTGTGAATAGTGTGAATCGTATGAATCGTATGAATCGTGTAGCTCAACAAACGTCTATGATGGAAAATGGCGGATGATAACATTGACCCTCAAACCATCTTGGCAGACAGGAAGACAAGAAGGAACAGATGCAGTAAAGACTACATCCTGTACCAAGGGAGTGTCGGAACCGACAGTCATTAGAGAATCCGAGCAGTCGAAGATTAAGGAGGATCTAAGATTCCGCATCCTCGACTATGATTGGCGAAGTCACGGGTGAGCTTCGGAAATGGTTCGTTCACGTTCACGTTCACGTTATCATTTGAGGGTCGTCTCAAGGGCATACCAGGGTTTGAAACATTGATGAAAATTGAGTTTGCCATTTAAATAGTCTGGAAGAATAATCTCCCTCGTCTTGTTGTCTCATCGTCTCCGTATTCAAGATTCCCCATGGATCAGATCAGATTCATTTGACGGACGATGTCGTTGGTAGAGATATCGCGTCAATGGTAGAAGAGTCCGTAACGGCTCCACGTGCCCTTTCCGGCGTCGTGGTAAATGCCCGCCCAACTGGGTTCCTCCACGCGAAATGCACGAAACTGCACGAAACTACACCAAGCCACACCAAACCACACAAAACCATACACAACATTGACAACGCTACCATTGACAGCAAGAATGCGACATCTTGGTGATTTCCCATAATTGTTTGGCCAGCAGCATTCTCTTCCAATCGCTGGATTCCATCCATCACGTCTTCTTAATGTGCTTACGTTTTCCGCATACTGGGCGAGGATTTAACCTTAACCTCGCCTTCGTCAAATCCTTCTCTGGCCATGTTACATTCGCAGGAAGCATGTACAATCTTCTATTTCCACGTGTGTGACTTCGAAATTACTTCATATGCCAGTCTGTCTTGAAGCCATGATTGTTCCAAAGCCAAGGGTTACCCTAACTCCGGGGCCTACGCCACCTCCATAATCCAGCCATACGTGCAATTTCCACCGTTATCGCCTGGTCAACATCGGATGCGTTTGTCCGTTTCTCCAATCTCGTGTGAAAGCTTACCCTATGCCTTATGGACTTGACAAAGTTTCAAATATATGGATACGAAGATACTGAATGTGCACCAGAATCAATACGTACCAGCAAAACAAACTTTCGCTTGCAAGTCGTCGTCGCGCTTGCAATCAATTAGAGTTTTCGAAAGTGGATTGAAAGTCGAGACTTCGATCGATTCGGAATATATTCAAGAGAAAATATCCTCAAAATTAGACTCCTGAATTTTCAAATCGGGCACATGGGAGGGTCTGTCGAAGACCCTTTGCTTTAGATTGCGCTGCTGGCGGAATATAATTCACCTGGGTGGAATTCACTTTTTCATGGCCACACATTTTATCATTCGGTCGTCATGGCAGGCCGAAGGACTTCTTACCCCATGAGTTCCAATCATTATGTGCCTATGGCCAATCACAATCACGAGGCCTCAGATTTGCAGGATGTCATCGAAATGAAGGATCAAGCAAAGGAATCGCACTATCTTCCCAAAACAGACCACGATCAAGAAACCTCATATACTTTCCATGCAATCGAAATGGAGGAGGATCAAAGAATCAAATCGCATGACTTTCCCAAGACAAGTCATGATCAAGATACTTCGTATGCTTTCCATACGATTGAAATGGAAGACGAAGAGAAAAGACCATATCCCATTCGAATGGATTCGCTACAGTCAACCCATTCTACGAAATCTGAGCATTCCGAGACTGGAAGAAGTCAGACAACAATCAGACCGTTCGACACACAAGAAGCTGTCTTGGTGGGAAGTTCGGAACCAAGTCACCATCCTCATGATGGCATTTTCTGGCGCTCACCAATTTTGATGGGTGGGAATTTATTCATTGGAATTATTGCTAGTATTGCTCACCATGTATTCTATAGTTGCATGGTAGGAAAACAAGTTGGAGACGATTTTTCTCAACAGTGGACTTTGAGGTAAGTTCTTTTGATTGCATCAGCATCTCAGCAACACTTCTCACTTTCCACCCCTCACCTCTCACCTCTCACCTCTCATATAGAGATAACTGGACTAACACAAAAACTTAGATATGGAACAACCTTTGCTTTTGTTTCACAAGTCTGTCTTGTAAGCTCGGTTGGATTTGCTTATACACAATGGCTTTGGAAATCCTTATACCATAAGGATACTAAAGTTTCTGTCAACTGTCTTGATGCTGCTTTTGTTGCCGATACATCTGTTTTATCAATTTTGAATACAGAGATGCTTTGGAAACTTAAATTGGGGTCTTTACTTGCGGTAGTTGCATGGTTAGTCTATTTTGATCTTGTTATACTTGGCATATTTCAATCTTACCTTGGCCTGCTCTGTCTCGTCATCTTTACTCTCTTTTCAATTGAGCTTGAGTGGTCAAGCCACGAAATTACAACAGGCTATTATGAAACCTTTATACTCATTCTGGTACAGGACTTTACCCATTGGCTCTTTGCTTACTCCTGGTACACTCTACGTCGTACCCAGTACTAAATCCATTCATACGCACGCCAATGTCTCTTCCCTCGATATGTATGGACCTGATCAACCTGCAAGATTCACATACTCGGCGCCTATGAATGTTACAGATGATAGACAGAACGAACTATTCCTTGGCCCACGAACAATCATTACACGTTTATCAACTGCCACTGCAACACAAGGAGAAATCCTTCCAATCAATGCACCCTTCTCAAACGCAACATATGATGTGCAATTTTACGGGCCTATTGTCAAATGTAAAGAAGCTGATTCAGCTACTGCCACGATCATACAAAGCCTTCGAGATGAATCTGTCGCCAATATCACAGGATCAATTACAGAAGTGGCAAATTATTATTACGCCTTTGTTCCTAACCTAGGAAATTATGGCAACAGCTCATTACCAAACAATGGAGTTACAGTAATTCCTCAATCCCGACTTCAACAACCTCAGAATGCTTCAAATGAACTTTGGATGGCCTACTCACGATACACTCGGTCAAAATCCTTCGAAACAGAAAATCACTACACTGTCTGTACACTTCACAACGCATCCTACAATATCAACATTAATTTTGAAGAAGGAATCCAAACCGTCACATCAAAATCTCTCTCCGTCCTTAACTCAGTCCCCTATCCCGATATTAACACTCCCGTCTCCAACTCACTCATGGTTCAACATGCATACTCTGCTTATATGTGGTCAATTGCGGATTTGATGGTTGGCACGATGGGCATCTTCCAAGCTGCTCCTGCGGCTACTGGTCTTCCATCTACATATTTCTCAGAAATCACAACGCAGATTGCTCATACGTCCTTACTTGGTAGTTCGGATTTAGATGCTTTTTTCGAACGAAAGAGTAACGATCCATTGGGTAACAATAATACGGCGGTTAGTGATCAGAGAGCACAGGATATTAGTTTGGCGGGAAATGCCACCCTGGAAGAGTTGGTGGAAGAATTGGCCTGGAATGTTACCTGTGGGTTTATGAATAGTAACTTGTTGTCGTAAGTTTTTCTTTTCATTATTTTATCAAATTTCTACTAGAAAGAAAAAATAACTAAGTCATATAAATAGTCCCATGGTAAATACTTCAGTCCTCTCCACAACTTCTATAAACATCTACGCCTACCATTGTTCGACTCTTCTCCTATCCTATGGTATAGCAATATTTGTAGCACTTATTGCAAATTCTCTGGGTGCATACGCATATCATATAAACGGACGTTCGCATAATAAGAGTTTCTCGGCAATCTTGGCAGCGACGAGAGATAGTGAATTTGGAAGATTATTACCTGGTGGAGTGAGAGGAAAGATTCCATTACCCGAATGGGTATTGGAGACGCAGTTAAGATTTGTGGATGTAGATGGGGGTGGAGTTGATGAGTGTGGAATGGGTGGGAAGAAGGGAGGAGGGAGAGAGTTCAGAGTTGTGGGGATGAGGAAAGGATATGAGGCGAGAAGGAAGGATGATTTGGGGGCGTATTTCCGGAGAGGTAATGGCTTATGATTTGGGATTGGTATGCATGGTATTTTAAATTTTAACGTTTTTTCAGCGATGGAGTTGGGGTTGGGAGGAGGAAAATCAAAGTACAGTATCCTGGGGTTTCTGATACTTGCACAGGAGCTATAGGAGTTAATTATCTGAGTCGTCTAGATAGATGGATAGATTCACTGTGAACTTATGTAATGAAATTAAAATGACTAAGTTGTATAGTCTTCACGAATAATATCATTTTCTTGAACGGGAGATTGTTTATAGGTGTATGAAATATGTATGAATGGAAGGATATTTCAGACGAAATAATCGAATTCATCTAATGTAGCCGGCTGAGCTATACGTGTCTATAATAATGAATGAAAGTACTCAAGTAGATGAGGTCATTAGTCGCTGTTAATGTCGAACTATTTTACCCTTTACCTCTAAAAATACCCTTCAAGTGGCTGAACAGTTCGTAACGCCACTCCCACCCTACGCCACATTTTGCTATGACGTTTCGGGAAGGGGCACACGAGACCTCGGTCCGTTCCAAAGTAATGCCCAAAACTTTCCCATAATTTTATTCCTACCAAGTTTTTGCTCACATTAATATAATATAGAAGTCATTCACATAGCTCAATATTTAGATTTATAGATTTCTGAATAGATTCACATTTTCATTCTTTTTCCTCATAAATATCGCAACAGTGTCTTCATTTCCTAAGAACATTCTTCATTCTATCGCCAAACTCCCTTTGCGACTGCGATTGCCACTTGCTCCCAACAGAACAGCATCACCACCACCACAAATGACATCTTACTTCTCACGACTAAGTCCAATTCCAGGATTTCCAGAATATACTGGACCTCATAAAGTCGGAACCATTGATGTTGAGATTCCTATTTCAGAACTCGATTCTCCAGCCCAGATACCAAGCAATGCAGGAAATATTCCAACAATTCAATATCGAATCTTTTACCCATGCGAAACGGAAACAAAACATAAGGCAAAGAGTGTAAATTGGATACCTACACCCCAAAGAGATTATATAAGTGCATATTCGAGATTTTTGGGTGCTGGCAGTACATTGGCAGAGGTTATCTCGTAAGTCAAGGCGATTCTTGGGATAAAGGACAAATGCTGATATTTTGCGTATAACAGATATTTCCCAAGATTACTTCATTATGTTACAATTCCAGTTCGCAAGAATGCGCCTCTTCTAGAACCCAAGACAAGTAATGATCGTTGGCCCGTTATGATATTTTCGCACGGGTTGGGTGGTTCAAGAAATGCGTATTCGCACATTGTAGGATCAGTGGCGAGCCATGGGATGATAGTCATTGCACCGGAACATCGTGATGGTTCAACCCCTATATCCTACATTCGAGAACCACCATCCGAGTCCTCGACGGAAAATGAAAAACATTCCAAGAAACAAGCCAAGAAAACGATCGACTATGTCAAATTATCACATACACCGAGTCCTGAAGTCGAGGAAGGAAGAAATGAACAATTGAAGATTCGACTTTGGGAGATGGGATTGATTCATGACAGTCTATTGAAATTGGATGAGGGAAAGAAAATGACGAACCTCAATACATCTTCGACTTCGTTATCTATATTCAAAGATAAGATGAATGTTCATGAACCTGGGAAGATCACTTTCGCAGGTCATTCTTTCGGTGCAGCAACAGTGGTTCAATTCATCAAATCAGTCTTCTATGCCCCTGAAGTTTCTTCCGCTCCGAAATCGTATAAACCTGTTTATGAACCATCTCCAAATTCGCCCATATGTTCTCAAATCACACCGAACAATCCAGTCGTACTTTTAGATTGTTGGTGTTTCCCACTTCGCTCACAAGCAACTCGCTGGTTATGGGATCATCCTCTTCCATCATACGCTCCCTCTGGGCCTGGTGGTTCTGCAATTCTCGCTGTCGAATCCCAAGCCTTCTACAAATGGACCGAACATTTCAACGCTACTAAACGACTTCTTTCCGCCGACCCATCCTCTCATCATCCATCCAGTGATGGAAAATCAGAACCACACTTTTATTATCCTACTTCGAGTGCGCATCTTAGTCAATCAGATTTTGGCGTTCTTTTTCCATGGGTCACGAAAAAGGTTTTCGCGGCAGAGGAACCAGAGAGGATCATGAAATTAAATGTTAGAGCGATTATGCAACTACTTAGGGAAAGAGGTGTAGAAGTGGGAAAAACTTGTAAAGAAGATCTGGAATTGGATAAAGGGGAAGTGGATACAGACAACGATTTGAAGATCTTTGGAAAGGATGGGGGAGTTAGAGGGTGGAATTGGTTGAGTGTTTATGATAATGCAGAGACAGGAAAGTTAGATGAGGGAGAGGAATCGGAAATCACGGATAAAAAGTTGGATGGAAAACAAGTTGAGGTTGGAAAGGAAGAGGGAAGTGGTGAGAAAAATATTGATGTGGAACCTGCGGATGTGGTCATGACAAATGAAGTTGCCGCGGGCACGGAGTCAAAACTGTGAGAAGCAACTTCGGGAGATTACCCAGTTAGTCTTGTGACACATGAACTTCTGGTGGCTGGTTTTTGGAGAGATATTTTTGAGGGCGTTTAGATTCCATGAAGCCGTTTCTTTTGATTTATATTACTTGGGTTGGACCACAATTGATTTCGGCGCTGGCGTTTGAGAGGGAGACAAACAAGGATCTGCAAAGATAGAGATGATAAAGGGGTATGAATAGAGATCTTACTATAAATCAGATAGAATAGAACCAAAGAATAGACTGCATACAATAGATTACATGAATCAAAATGTCATGAAGACACTATACCTACGAGACGATTATTCCGCAATGTGTAACTGATGGAGTCGTATCTAAGTAGGTATGATCCGTTAACTCGAGAAATGATCTGCTCAAATCATGGCTTAAACATTTAGGTCAATGACATCTCACAATCCGTACTGGAGATGGAGATCCTATCCCAATTTGAGATGCTAAGATTCTTGGCACCTCATATCTAACAAGTTTGTAAATTGGAGAGAATTAAAGAAGGGTTTCCTCTCCAGTCTACACTGCGTATTTGTGCTCTGGTAACATATATAGCTTTCTGTAGATCTCGCGGGAGAGAAACCACTGCGTTCTCGGCTGCATGGAGAATGATTCTTTGGAGGTCTTGGCGCGGTGGTTTTCTCGCCAGGTGTAGAAGCGCGGGTGCGGGTATGTGTGCATTGTTAGTGTATTTCTTGGTGAAGATGAAGATGAAGATGAGGGGGGGGGGACTTACCGAAAATCACGCGCAAAAGTTGGGGAGAAGAAGAAAGAAAGAAAAAAAGAAAAAGAGGAAAAGAGGTGGAAAAAGTTCGATTCGTGATCACTTAGCTTCTCGTGTGAGAATTTCCAGCTGGCACCAGCGGGGAGGTGTGATCAAAGCCAGCCGCCCTATTGACGAATTAGCAGTTAGCGGAGAGGGATACTTATCTTGTCCGTTGGAAAATAGGGGGGGGTTGGCGCTGCTGGAGTGGGATGTGTCCTGTGTCCATGGGGAAAGAGGGAGAGGTGGGAAAAGGGGAAAAATCGCTGATGGAGCTGGATGTGTCCATGGGGAAAGGAGGAGAGGAGGGAAAAGGGAAAAATCGCTGATGGAGCTGGATGTGTCCATGGGGAAAAAAGAAAAAGAGAAAGAAGAAAAAAAATGTTAGGTGGGAAAATATCGCTAAGGGAGCCCCAGGGGGGCTCGATGAAAAAAAGAAAAAGGCAAAAAAGCAAAAAAAGCAAAAGGGTATATAGATTAGATTCGCTGGTGGAAGGATATCCACGGTGTGATTTTTTGTTTGTAAAGGTTGTTGGCATGTAAGAAAGGAAAAAAGACCCAGAGAGATAGATGGAAAGGAAAAGAAAAAAGGAAAAAGGAAAAAAAAAAAATCTGGAAAAAATCCAGATGGGACAAAAAAAAGAGAAAAAAAAAACTCCAGGCGCCGAAGTAAGAACAAAGGGAATGTTTTGGTGATTGTTTATTATTTTGAAATTTTTTTGGGTGCCGGATGGCGTTTTTTTTTAATTTAATTTTATTTTATTGTATTGTATGTGTGTATCTTCTGTTAGCAGCAGAAGAAGAAGAAGAAGAAGAAGAAGAAGGGGGAAAAAATGAATGTGGAGAGAGAGATGGGGGATTAGTCCACCTCGCAGAGCCATCCGGCTAGCTCTGCTCTCATGCTCTCGAAGACCCAGAGGGGTTTGAATCCTACTGGGAGGATGGAGGAGCCGCATGTGCTGCTGGCTGGGTTAGGATATTCAAAGGAGGGGAGGAGGGGATGGGGCGACGTAGCTGGTTGGTCTTCTTGCTTGGGCTTGGCCCAGGCGAAATAGACCGAAGCGTATCGGTCGAAGTGGGAGATGGTGATGGAGGGAGACATGGCGGATGTGGTGGTGGTGGTGGTGGTGGTGAAATAAAATGAAAAAGTTGAAGTGGTTGAAAGTGTGAGTGTGAGTGTGTGTTTGAATTTGAGCTTGAAAAAGTTTTGATTGTAAAAAAAGTAAAGCGTTTTCGTACGAGGAAGAGAAGAGGATTGTAAGGGAAGAGCCCATTATATAGGGAAAACATCGCACTTCTTTCACTAGTGTATTCTCATGTCCTTCGGAGTCTTGCGGGGGCTAATTGAAAGGTAACGCTCATGACGTCGCTAATTTAGGGCAAATGCTTTTGATCGTTGGAGCCCCGCGCTAGATCTACAAGCTAGTTGTAGATCATACGAAAAGTTTGATGTATCAATCCATCAGGTTCGGGTAATTAGCTTATTTGAGAACATGAGATGACTTGAGATATTGAACTACTATGAAATGCTGTACTGCTTTGGTATGTTTGATCTACATAAAAGACTGAATTCAATCTAGACATTTGATTAGTATGAAATGTTGTACTGCTTTCGAACATTCAAATCAAGTGAAGGACTGATTTCAGTCTAGACAATGAATTATTGTGAAATGCTGTACTACTGTGGAACATTTAAACTACGGGAAAGACTGAACTCAATCCAGACATTGAACCAATGTTAAGATTTCTGTTAACGTGAGATGTTGTATTCTTTCCAGATATTGAATTCATTCGCAACAATCACAACTCAAATTTTGTAGGCGTCACTATGCCTTCACATCATCGTAAGTCACTTTTACCTAGGTGCTAAGGGTTCATCGTACCAGTAGTAAGTCGCACTAGCAGTCAACGACGCTAGGATCTAATCGCGCTAGCATTAACTCCCACTAATTGTAGATCGCACTAGCAGTCAAGCACGCTAAATGATTTAGTTCCGAAAATTCCATCACAAACCCAAAAGTACATAACACCAGCCCTAACGCGCGGCCCTAAACCTCAATCATCTTCATTAACACCATTGAATCTAACCTCAACAGTAATTTACATCGACCATCTTATTGTACATCAATGACTTGTAGAATGCGACAGAAGGTAGTAGATGAAAATTCGAGAACTCAAACGAATTCTCTCGATGTACATCACAACTAGTAATGTGTGTGCGCTTCGGAACGCGTGCTAGTGAGTTTGCTAGTGATTATGCGTATGAAGTTACGAGAAAAAAAAAAGTAAATACTGACGTCTGCTAGAAGTGTCATTTTTCACGTGGGATGCATCTGTACGACGCTCTCAACGACGCAATGAAAGAGATGAGAGTGATCTGAATTTGGCAGCGAAGAAGTACACTCTGAAGAGATCATGAGATTTTCAATCTTTAGATAAATAAACGTAGATGTAATTGAATCGCCTGCAATGCGATTTTGGTACCGCAAAATTTTGCTTCAATCTTGCTAGGGATTAAGGATATCGATTTGCTTCTTGTTTAACCGAAGAAAACATCATCTGATGCACAATATTGATGGCTCCTGAAGTTGTTGGACTTGAAGCTCCTCGGATACATATAAAATATCCTTATATACCTGGCAATTCGTAGAGATTCGTGAAAAAAAAAGAGAATGGGTAGTATTAGTCAAGAATATGTTTAGATCTGAAAAGACTGAGAAGCAGAAATATCGAAGTAAATTTCACCGCTATGCTCGTGTCATACAAGGAAGTAGATGTAGGTACCCTCAGCTGCAGAGTTACAAGCAGAGTATTGATTTTATCATTGAGAAAGAAGATAGAAATTTTGACCTGAGAATCAGCGCGCTTTTACTTGTATTATGAGCGTACATATCATTACAAAGTTCTTCAAACCACCGCATACTCAAATCCTCGAACAATAATGAAATCAGTACCAGAGATAGAGAATGAAGACTTTGAAAAATCTAAAGATCCTTATCTAAAGCTTGTGCCTGATTCATAGTCCAATAAGTCCCCCTCAACTCCATTAATTCTAGGTGTGTACCTCTCTCAACAATCTTTCCTTTCACGAGTACTAAGATGCAATCGGCATTCCTGATGGTCGCTAGTCTATGTGCCACTGTGATCGTGGTAGTCTGACCTGAAATCCTATTCAAAGCATCAAGTACTTCCTTCTCGCTCAAAGAGTCAAGCGCACTGGTCGCCTCATCTAACAACAAAATTCTGGGTTGGCGCACGAGTGCTCGTGCAAGTGCTATTCGTTGCCTTTGACCTCCGCTGAAACCGAAACCCTTCTCTCCGCATTGTGTATTGTAACCTTCTGGTAGAGAAATAATGAAATCGTGTATATTTGCATCTTTTGCAGCATTTTCGAGGCGTTCATCAACCGAAGACAAATCATGAACACCGAGGAGAATGTTATCTCGAAGAGTACCTTCGAATAAAGTGGTGTTTTGAGAGACTAGACCCGTTTGACTGCGATGGTATTCGGTGTCAATCTCTTTCAATGAAGATGAATTTATGAGAATGGATCCATTGTTGATTGTGTAAAACTTTTCAAGTAAGGCAATGATGGTAGACTTTCCTGAGCCGGAGGGGCCCACAATCGCAAGGTTTTGGCCTGGTTCAACTACGAAATCAATCTCTTTCAGAATTAAATGTTGTGAAGAGTTTGGATAACTGAATTCGACGCCTTGAAACTCGATAGATACTGGAGTGTTTCTACCTTTCTCGTCATCGTAATCCTTTGGCTGGGATGCGCAGCCGTCAAGTGTGGCCCCTGTAGACGTTGCTCTCGATCTTAAGCCGAGGATGTTGTTAATAGAATGGCCTGCTTGCGATATACCTAGAATTCCATGAGCTGGTTGGTTTTTGAATGCGTTGAAACACTTACTATTCGAACTTGCGAAAAACTCAGCTGCACCCTCTCCACCGGACAATATTGCCAAGAAAACAATCCACAGTTCAACAGTTTCTAGCTTGCCATTCGCCAATAGGTTACCGCCGTACCAGAATATCAAAGCCATACCTATACAGATAGAGAGTTAATCACAGTACTATACAAAATTAAGAGATAAGTTTACCAAGAAAAGCTCCACTCTCAGAAAAGGCAAACAGCGGCATTGTTATGAGAATATTCTTGTAGAAGACCGGAAGAGATTCTCGCATTCTCTTGTCGAGTTGAAAACAAACCTCATCCTCCATGGTCAAAGCTGCCACCGTTCGTACAGCTCCAATGACTTCTGACGCATATTGTGCACTGCTCAGTAGGGGGCCAGAAAGAGTTTTACTTTTCGCAGAGATTGAACGTACCCGAAGGTAACCGGCCAAAAGAATAACAGGAACACTGCCAAACAATCCCACCAGTGCTAGTCTCCATGAAACTACTAGTGCTAGAATGCTGCACGATGTTAAATTTACCAAGGCAACCAGAAGAGACCCCAGAACTGTAAACAAGATCTGAATGTGATTCGTATGTAATGAGAGAGATGCCACAAGAGCACCTTTTGAATTTTGTTCCTTATCAAAGAAAAAAGCCTCCTGTCGTATCATGGATTTAAAATACTCAGTTTGATAATAGAATTTTGTGGTAGTTCCCATTATCGATGAAATAGTACCCATTAAGAAAAAGGCGATAATGACTCCGATAGCAACCACAAACCACATCAGAGACCAAAAGTTTTCCGTCTTCTGGATATTGGAGTCGAATTTTCCAAGCCTAGAAACACTGTGTCCAAAAAGAATTGCTTGGGCTGGGTATACGCCGCCTGCAACCACACATGTGGGTATCACCGCTACCAAAAGTCGTAAGAGTACTCGGTGGTCTAGTAGGCTTAGCCATAAAGATCGGAATAATGAAGACCTTGGATCCAGCGTCGTAGGGGTAGATATACCGTCAACAGTCTTCGTGGGTTGCGCCACCTCATCAATTTGCAATTTGGTGGTATCGTTCTTGTTGGCTTCTTGAATTTCAGATTTTTCAAGTGGTTGATCCGTGTATTGAATCGTCTCGTCGAGCCGTTGCGCCTCATCAAGTTGGGCATATCTACCGTTCATTGCCAGTAAAGATTGATGTGTGCCACTCTCAAGCACAGTTCCATTTTTCAACAAGACGATCTGGTCCGCTTTTTGAACAAGGGATAATTTGTGTGTTATGATAATACTCGTCATACCCATTGAGACCTTTTTTATCGCTGCCTCTACGATCCGCTCAGATTCTATGTCCAAGCCCGACGTTGCCTCGTCGAAGATCAAAATTGATGGAGACGATATTATAGCTCTGGCTATACTGATACGTTGTTTTTGGCCACCACTGAGAAGATTTCCTTTATCTCCAACTTTGGTATCATACCCGTTGGGTAAGCTTTCAATAAAGGCGTGCGCTCCGACATCCATACAGCTCTTGACTACCAAGTCTCGCTTGTCCTTGTCGGAACAATTCTCCAAGGACGTACCATAAAGCCCGCAAGCAACATTGTAAAATATGCTATCATTGAAGAGTGTGACTTCCTTATCGAGCGATTAGAAAATTTCATTCAGTTTTCTTGGAGAACAAGCGACATACCTGCTGCACCAGTCCAATCTTGCTCCGTAATGATTTCACATTCAGCTCATTAATAGCGAAGCCATCAATTGAGACGGTTCCTCGCGTAGGCTCATACCATCGCTCAATTAAACCAACAATAGTGCTTTTTCCAGACCCACTGGTGCCAACTAAGGCTGTCATCTTACCGGCCTCAAAGCGGATATTCAAGCCATCAAGAACATTGACAGAAGGTCTGGAGGGATAGAAGTAAGAGACGTCATGCAATACAATCTCGCCCTTGATATTTTCAAGTGTTACATCACCACTGTTAATGGAATTAATAGTTGGCGTACTATTGATCACTTTGTTCAGATTTACTGAGGCTGCTCTCGCCTTGGAGAGAATACCATAGATCGGCAAAATCTTCCTCATACCATTTGTACCTTGATTGATGGATAGAATCACTCTATTAATGACGTTAGTGAAAATAACAAAAGTTGGGCTCCAATTGAACATACATGACGATTGTTCCACCGCTGGAAATCTTCCCCTGGTTTAACAGAATCGTTCCATACCAAAATGCAAGGGCATACGAAGAGAGCAGAGCAAAGTAGCTCATCGAGAACTGCACTGCAAGTATGGGGCTCTTCTGCATTCGTTTTACCCTAGCAGCTTCTAGAATTGCGGTGTAGTCATCAACCAGCTTCGATTCGGCAACACAGGCCATGACCATACGTATACCATTGAACACCTCCTCCGCCAAATTCGCTGCGGATTCCTCAATTTGCTGAATTTTCTGCTCTAAACGTGTATCCAGAGCAGCGGTGCCAAAGTTACTGATGAACAGAAGTACAATTGTAGAGAAAAGGACCAAAGTGAGCTGCCAACTGTGTACAAAAGCAATGATCAGGGAAACAATGACAGTTGAACCTGCTTGCATGACAACCCCAAGCTTCTCAGCTAATGCATCCTCAATACTATTGATGCTCGTAGCAAAATTGTCGGCGACTTTTCCTTGGCTCACTAGCCCCGTATCTTGGTGGATAGCTGACTTCAGGTACGATGCTCTGAGTCTCCTGGAACGATTCATTGCAGATATCGATAGTAAAATACCATAAGCGCAGGTAAGAAACCATTGACCAATAAAAAGGTACAACAAGTACAGAACTTCAGAATCAACGGTTTTTTTCAGAGCAGAAGCATCTTGGAAGTTGTTAAATTTGTTTGCTAAACCTCCAAAAATCAGGGGCATTAGTGGTCGTGCTGTTCCAGCACCAATTGCTGCTGCAATTCCTACGAGCTGGAGAATATCCACTGGCCATCTTGATGCATCAGAAAAAGCCAGCCGCGGACGTCCGGTCACTTGAGCTCTGGGTAGGGCTGTATCATGGCTAATAGTTGCCATTAAGCCTCTGTACAGAATGAGCTTCGCGGATCAAAAAGAGATAAGAAAGGGCTGCAAAACTGTCTGACAGAAAAACAAAATTGTTTCTTTCGCCCCAAGATGATTGAACATACTCTTTACAATTCGCTGAATATATTATAAAGAGGATGCATAGCGCAATCGTATGGTAACATAAGCATTACGAGCTGCGGCGTATAAATCAATATCTGGTTCTGATTTGGCCATTTTCATATCTTTCGAGATAACCCAGCCAAACAAAATCTAATTACGAGCACCGATAGAGATACCCTTCGAACGTCACATATAAGAATGCAATTGGTGCGGAGAAAAGATATGTCAAATGCAACAGTTGGAGTTTTGTGTGTGTGGTTGAAGATGCCTGTAGTTCTCTTCCATACATGGTGTGATATGTACCGTAAAGTTCTAGATTGAATTACAAATAAGATCACAATGATTTTGCCGAAGCATCCAACTAACTCAAATCTGACCACAAACGACCAATCAATCGCAAATTTCGCCCCGCCTCCGCTCATCTCACTCTCTGGATCGTCAAAAGATCATTTATCCGCCTCGGACAAGTCATCATTATAGGCAAGAATCATGCTCAAAACCTTGTCGCTTGCAACAGCCGCCCTGGGGGTCACATCTGCCGATTCCGGCACAGACAAGTCGTCGTTGTAGGCCAGAATCATACTCGAAACTTTTTCGATTGGGGCAGCATCTCTGCCTGTAAGAAGAACAGGTGCGGCCATGTCTTTAATGTGTTAGCAACGCATCAACGACTTCAAATCAGTGATAGCCGGCACACATATACCTTTAGTTAAGATGGGAGCACCCAAAACTGCCGGGGCAATGGCAAAGAGGCCGAATACGAACGCGAGTTGCATTATGGAATGCCTGAATATATTTGTCCTTCGAAATTGGCGTCTGGATGGGGTGAGAAAGTATTGAGAACCGGCTCGTTATAGGAATGTTTTGGTGTTTTGAAATGCACAAGAAACCGAATATGATCGGGATTTATATATCTATAAGTTTGACTTTCTATATCGTATTGCCTGGTCGGTCATCCAATGATATCCCACGAAGCATGAGCTCGATTACAGTGCGTCGATATGCTACATGGCGATATCTGTACCAAGACTGATAGAGGTATCAAACCGACTCAACCCCACCAAGATTGAAGCCATAGGTGAAAGGTATGTCTTCATAATCTTGGCTCCTACTTTTAGCTTCTTATATGGTAGGTCTGGAGTTCACTCCGAAACAAAGACTAAAATTCAGAGGATCCCATTCAAGACTTTGATTACCCCTCAGTGAATTCATGCCAATATGTGGACGGATAATATCCAACAATGGAAATCTGCACCGAGCTAAACGGTCGAATACCATAGCATTTACCAAGTGGCAAAGGAGCTGTGGGGCCGACAACTATGAAGTTTATGATAAGAATTCATCGGTCCGGACCAGAAGCTTTCCGGTATTGATATTCATAACCTATGTACAGAAGAGAACCTCTGTAAGAGGAAAGTCAAGTCTGAATAACGATAAGCATTCTTGGCCTTCATTCCATCTTCATACCCGTCTTTTAATGGTCTACGCCGAAAAGTTAAATGCCTTCTCGAACTGTTTCTCGCTATCAAGTAATATTCTAGGCTTTTTTGATTCGTCGAAGTAAATCCGGCCTGAAAAAGCTGGCCACTTGATTTTGAAGTTTTAACTCACGTTCTCGACAATTTCTTTACTTTCACAATCCAAGTGCGAAAAATGGAAAGAGAAACCCTCCTCTATCCCTCAGACGAAGCTCGTTGTAGTGACGAAGAAGCTACACCAAGTCTGACCGAGTTGCAGCAGCATCAGGCGTCCAAATTTCAAAAGAAATGCGGGGGACGAAATGCCGTCTTTCGGAAAGCTTTACCATGGGTATTACATCTAGCTCTGCTCTCTACATCGCTGGGACTCCTAATAAAAACTCTCCTCATACAAAGGTCTTTGCCTGCGACTTGCGTAGAGGATAGACTCCAATGGAGTATGTGTGACTTGGAATTGCTATCATTCATGTACACCGCGCTAACCAATCGCAGCCATCACCATGGATTCTGTTCCCGACATTCATCACTTTGAGCGCTTGGTTGGTAGTTTCAATCGATCCTCGTCCCCTTATAAAGGGCCTCCATCGCCCGCTGTTGATGCCGCATGGGCCGACTTGACAGACTGTAAGATCTCCACGTTCGCCTCATTCCTTGATTCTGATGTGTGATAATAGATGGCGCAATAAGCATATCAGAAAAGACCTTTGGGAAGTTGAATGCTTCCAAAAATGCTGTCAGGGTCCCAGCCGAATACGGAGGTGGGAGACTGGCTTTCGTGGAAGCTATTCATCAATTGCATTGTTTGGTAAGTCATAATCACCTCTTTTATCTACAACATTACTTAGCAATTGATTACAGGAATCACTATGGCGACATACATACCCAGATTATTATACGGAAGCCGCAAGAAAAATAAAAACAAATGATCAAGAGTGGCACGATCATATGGGTAGGTACCTCTCTCTCTTACTTGGACAGTCGGTTGCTCCTCATTATGCTAACGATATCATGGAACTTCAGATCATTGCGTGGACATGTTGCGTCAAAAATTAATGTGCGATGCCGATGTACATCTAGTCACCTACAACTGGCTGAAAGGCCACGACGCTCCTCATCCCAATTTCAATACGGCAAGGCAATGTCGAAGTTTTGAAGCCGTCAAACAGTATGTCATTGAAAATGCCCTTGATGGCTCTAATCTACCTAAAATGTATTTTGAAAAGCCCAAGGATGGTTCTGTAATGGAGTACGAGGAACCTCCATTTGATCCTCTTGCCGATGGATGGCCATCCAAGCACCATTGAAGGACTGCGTACATATATTCAGATGGCCTTTTACTCTGAGAAACACCCCGCACTTTCTGCTCTGTACATAGCACTCTCAACCCTAAACGGTGCGGACCGTTTGTGTGCACGAAACCTTAGGTTCCACAGATCTTTACGATCCTTGCGTACTCGAGCAGGGCAGTCGGAATCTGCGTATCCGGCATTAGCGATCCTTCTTCAATAGGAAGCTGGTATCGTCGGCAAAAATGGTCTGATGGGCGCTAGAATTTTGATAACAACATCTACCTGCACCCAATCAAGTTGAAAAATAATCTTCGCACATCCTAGGTAACGTAACGATTCTCTGCAAAGATGGGAGATCCTTGCTCACGCTTGCGAATGGTACAAATCTTGGCTTCTCCGTTCTCAACCCTGGTGGGTACAGATAACAAAGTTGTAGCTGGAACGTGCTCGGTTCGGAGTTATAACTAAAATAGGGTTTTCCCGACTACAACGCTGTGTATACATATCCAATTAATGGATTTCTTGCTGGAGTATTCTCACGCATGAGGTTGCGTGATCAAAGGCTGCTGACAGCCATATTTCCTTTCGAGTTATATCATCTCCGGCCCCCAAACGTATGACCTTCCAAACAGAGTATTATCGGGCAGATCCTTGACATCTAGAATTCGCGTGCCTGGAATATACCGCGTCGCTCGAATTTAATTGTGCGGCACAGTACATGGATAATTTATAGGTAAATGTGACAGAGAGAAACACTTTCTTCTTGAAGCCTGTAAAAGAGTAGCTCTGGGTGTAGATCTGCGTGAATGCTGGAAGTCATTCCAACGAGCGAAAACAGGTCTACTTTAGTACCCCTCGCTCCCCATCTTTGCGTTAAGTCCTTCTTATATAGGAAGCATTGATTGCCATTTCCTTCCACCAATTGTCAAATTTAGAATGCAGGCTGGGGTCGATATCACATAGAAATGACGCACGCTGAAGAACGGGCAAGAAATTGCAGGATGCCATTCAACGTTCTCTGAAGAATTTTCTGCAGCAAGACAAGGTAGGAGATGGGCGGCACATTTCTTACCCCCGTGATTGTAAGCTGGCGTTAAGAAGATGAGGGGAGCACTCAGTTCCCACCAGGAAGCATGTCCTCCTCACACGCACACTAGCTTAAGTTGCTCAACACCTCATTTATGACATCTGGAGTTGTTCTCCGCTTCTGTTATTTTGCTCGTACCTTACATCAATAGCCGAAACCCAGAGCTATGGTTCTTATTGTTCCGCTCCAGAATCTGAATGTACAGTAACGGCATCCTAAATTCATCCTTCGAGTACGCAACGCTAATCGTATTGGCAGGCGCTGGCATGGACCCTATTCAGTATCTCGACTGTGCTCACGTCCGGCCGTTTCTACATTAGATGGCAAAAAGGAAAGAGTTTGCATCTGGATGACATCTTTAATGCATTGGCTCTTGGATCCTTACTCGCTTTTGCCATCACATATCAGGTTTATCTTCCTATCCAATACAACTACCAACTATACGCGCTTGGTCTTGGAGGCTACCTTCCCGATGACGATCAGTTGATGTATGCACAAAACGTGGGCATCGTCAACATTGTTTTCTTTTGGGTGACAATATACCTCGTGAAAGCATCTTTCTTAGCGCTCTACTGGGCTCTATTCTCGGTATCCACTGCCTTTCGGAAATGGTGGCTAGCAGTCGCAATTTACACGGTGATTTCATTTCTCGCGACTTTTCTCGCCATCTTTTGGTCATGCAATACTCCCAGCCAACTAGAAGATCTCGGTATAGTATTCCCGTCTGATAAATTGGGATTCAACTAACAAAGCTAAAGAGGCATGCAATACCATATCTGAGGAGCTCATCATTGGCCTCGAAACGTTATGGTGTGTTCTGAACACCGTGGGAGATATTATGAGTAAGTCAAAAGTCCCAGCATTTTCAATCAATACAGCTAACAGAACTTTCCACCAGCGATGTTATTACCTCTGGGAATGCTACGCGCGATGCACATGCCCACATCTCGAAAACTGGGTGTGGCAGCCATCGCCGGCCTAGTGGTTATCGACATACTTTTCGACGTCCTCCGAACCATATACACCGTCGGAAGCTACACGAGCTCATTCCCCAACGCCAATGCAGTGTGGGCTCTTTGCGAACCTACCATTGCCGTGATGGTATGCGCACTTCCCCCCTACCGAACATTACTTTTCCGAAAAAAGATCGAACCGTCGACTTCATATCAGGGAATGCATGGAACGAGGAGCACGAGGAAAACCAAATCTCGCAATACTTCAACGCCCCATGAAATGGACGATATGAGTGCGTATAGTCTGGCTTCGACGCGATCTGTGTTGGGTCACCACGCGGATGTGCATGCTGTTTGATTGAAGTCCAGATGCACACTTGTAGAATATAAATACTTATCTCATATTTTTAGAAACACGTGTTTGTGACTCGGGCAATGGTGGCTCATGAGTATTGAAACACGAAATTGTGAATTAACTTATTTGAGAGAAAACATGTCTGAATCCTCCGTTCCATGGAATCTAATTATATTTATCTATTACCCAAAATGTTCAGCAGTCCAGATAGAATTTCTCGGTAGTTCGTGATGATCGTAGCCGAAATTACTAACATAGACAAAGGTCAATTCTCCATGGAATCGGATGATATCAAGTGAGCCATGTTACATAGCCAATCAAAATATAATGATAAGTCAGAAATGCAACAGTTGGTGTGTCCCACAAAAGTCCCCTGTGTATTTATAGTGTTCTCAGACCCTACTAGTTTCATCGAGTACAAGTACAATATCGATGTGGTAAATCAGCCTTGAAAGTTCGACATACACGGCAACATCACAAAGCACCATGGTTTCTGTCGCAATTATTGGGGCCGGCCCAGCAGGACTTGTTGCCGCCAAAACACTCCTCAAGTCATCTTCCAAAGAATGCATCTTCAAAGTCACAGTATTTGAGCAGGGGACCAACGTCGGGGGTCTCTGGGCTGTGGAATCAAGTCCAAATGGAATCATCAATCCGGAAATGCATACCAATCTTTCGCAATTCACCGTCTGTTTCTCTGATCTTGCCTGGAATTCTGTGGAAATGCAGCCTCCTGCAAACATATATCCTAAAGCGTGGCAAGTCCACCGATACTTGAAGGAATATGCTAAGAGATATATACCACCCGGAACGATCGCTTTCCAAACCCACGTCAAAGTGATCGAACATATTCAAACCTCCCCAGAGGAAGAGAAAAAGAAATGGAAAATCACAGCCATCGCGCTCGACGGAGAAACTCCCATCGAAAAGATTGAGATTTTCGACCATCTAATCATTGCATCTGGATTTTTCTCGCAGATCAGAAAAATTCCATTTCCATGCAACAGCGTGATCCAAAAACAAGATGGCCAACCACCTATCATTCTCCACAGCTCGCAATACCGTCAAATATCAGATCTCTCACCCACACATCCACAACCCCTACCAGGCAAAGTTCTCGTCATCGGCGGCTCTCATTCCGGCGCCGAAGTAGCGTCTCTAATCGCCATGCACATATCCGACGCCCAATATTCACCTTCTGGAACTGGGACTGCCCCGACAGAAATCATCCACGTGATACCGCACCCTCTCGTCTCTATCCCATCATTCGTCCGCAGCGGAAATGAAAAAGTTCCTTCTTTTGTGCAATTGGATTCGCGTCTCTATGATATCTCTTCGCGCCCGGATGATCCGATTTCATTTAGTTTTGGGCTTTCCAATGCGGAGAAGAGGAAGAAATTAAGACAGACACTGAATATGCTCATGTCTGGAGCAGTAGATGTAGAAAACGACGACGGGTCAAAAAAGAGCGATGAAGTTGATTTGGGGGCTCCGTATGCGGTTGTAGGTGACAAGTATGCGGAATTCATCAGGTCCGGTGCGATCAAGCAAGTTCTTGGTCGTATCACGCAGCTAGAACAACCAGTAAGTTAACCATATTGTTTTCCCATCACCCCCTATCTGACACGAGAAAGCCAAACAAAAATTTGATGCTTGCAACCATTGAATCACAGTCCGATGAAGTCAAAATGGACGATATCGCAGCTGTCGTATACGCGACGGGCTTTTCCACCTCTCCTGCGCTGGATTTCCTATCAGATGAGATTAAAAAAAGTTTAGGGTTTGATGCATCTTATCCCCGTCTTCCTTTACTGCTGAGTCGAGACTGTATGAGTAGCTCTAGAGATTCTCCCAGTAGCTTAGCGCTTATGGGATTTTTCGACGGGTCATATTGGGGAGTCTTAGAGAGCCAAGCTCGTCTGATAGCGAGGAAGTGGAGTGAGCAAAACAGCGGACTTTCTTCTCCTACTCATGATCATAATAAAACGGAAGAGGACAATTCCCCAAAACTCCGCACCTTTATGGAAGAATTAAGGATCATGATGGACAAAGATCCTTCGTCTGTCCCCCAAAATTTCTTTAGTGACTATCCCGGCTTAATGGAAGAAACCTCTCGTAAATTAGGGCTCCAGAAAATAAACGTATCATGGGGCGAAAGAGAAGGAATGGTCAGCCCAGCTCGATACGTCGATGAACAGTGCAACAAAACAGAAGCCGAAAAAGCAATTCAAAAACTCCAAAAGACACTCCAAGATTCCCGGGATGGAAAAGCCATTTTCGCCAAATCCACTTTCCGTGGACTACAAGGAAGCTGGAAGAACTCCAACGTAGAAACCGAATTCAATGAACTATCCCCCAAGAGCACATTCCATCCTCGCTACCCCACAGACGCAACTTCAGATCTCGAGTATCTCCACATCACAAACCACGAAGAATCAAGCCATCAAATCCCCAGGTCAATCTACCGACTCCGCGAAAATGAAAACCAAATCGAGGTTTGGAGTGTGGATTCGAAATGCGGATTGGCAGCCGATAAGATTTGTTATATTCTCGATTTTAATAGCGGGCTTGTCTGGGAACAGACTGACTCAAATCGAGTTACTGTTGTAGCCAAAGGGGCTCCTGGTGCTAATTTGACACATAAAACCATATACTCATTCTGTTTTGCGGGAGTGGGGATTGCAGACTATAAGATTGAGTACTTTGACGAGGAGGATGTCAAGATTGATGGTTCTAGCTCTTATTTCGTGCGATGAATTCTCTAGAAGGAGGGATAAAATGTTAATGTATACTGTCAAAGACTTGTAATTACCTAGCACATCATATAGATCATCATAAAGTGTCCATATAATCGCGATGTTTTGGAGGCTCCCAGTCGGAAAGATTGACAACATCATACATGCGAGAACTTCGGCAACCCACCACGTACTCACCGTCCCCCGAGCCAACCTTGTATCTTCTACCAAGCACACTCTTTCTCGCCCTCGTTCTGGCCCTCTCGCCATTCCTTCAAATATCGATTCTCAGAAAGGCCCCCCTACAAACAATCATTAGTCTCGTGTAAGCAGCCGGAATAAGTTCGCCATGGAATATAGAAATCTCATCCCGCGGACCCGAACTCCCATCGCTTCTTTCCCTTGTAGCTCCGAGGCCGTAGTATCCCCGCACCAAGTGTACATGGGGACCTGCGTTATCTGGTCAATCTGCAGCGGGTGCACCAATGCTTTGTAAGAACCTCCTGGGTACTTAGAAATGTACATGTCCGGATTATCTATTCATGAGTCAATATTTTATTGGATTAGATGTTGATTTATAATTATCCGGTGTTGTCGAAAATTTTCACGTTTTTGTTTCTGCGAGCGAGTTGATAAGGTTATTGTATAATTGTTGTTCGAAGTGTCATTTTTGTGTGTTTGTGGGATTCACGAGGGACGGTGAGAGATTTGATCAGCAATGGGCTCCCCCGATTTCGCAGCAACTTCTTCGCCTCACCATTCCTCTCATTATGATGATGATGGAAAAACACCATATGCGACCCCCATTACATTTCAAAATGAAGATCTTGGCATCGATGAAGCGTCCAGGAAGAATTTGGAAAGGAGATTGGTGAGAAAGGTGGATTGGAGATTGTGCACCATCGCTGGAATATTATGTAGTTTGAATTTGATGGATTCGGGCATCATCAGTTCGGCCAGTGTCGCAGATGATTTCTTTACAGATTTGGGTTTGGGAGTGGGAAACAGATATGTAAGTTCTGGTGCTCCGTCAATCGCACTTGTTCTTGCATGCTGATAGTATATATTGTAGTCTGTATCAATCCTGGTGTACACTGTGGCAAGCGTAGCATTTCAGTTGCCAGCCACACTATGTGTGAGGATGTGTGGACCAAGATTCGTCTTCTCGTTGATCACGATTGGATTTGGCATTATAACTTTGGTATGAAAAACTCTTGGTCAACCCCAGACCTGATCCGGAGAAGGAAATCCTAATGGCATGGCAAAGTGTACGGCTTTCATCAATACATGGAAGCAAATGGTAGCCCTTCGGCTACTCCTTGGAATCGCCCAATCTGCTATCTTTCCAGGCTTGAGCTATCTTATTTCAACCTGGTATACCAGAAAAGAACAACAGCTTCGTTTCGCTTTTTTGCAGACGGGCGAAGTTATTGTCGTGGGTCTGGGAATTTTCCTCAACTATGGCGTAAACCATTTGAATGGCAAAGGGAGCTTGGCCGGTTGGAGGTGGATGTTTCTAGTGCAAGGCTTGCTTGCTATAGGTATGTTACTCCAGTAATGACCTGGGGCCAAGAGCTAATTTGTTGGTAGTTGTGGGATGCGTAACCTATCTCTGGATGGTGGATTTCCCAGAAAATGCTCATAAAAGTTTCCGTTTCTTGACGGCCGAGGAGCAAAATCTGGCACTGGCAAGAATTTCTGATGACAGAGACGACGTGAAGGCCGAGGACTTTTCGTTAGGGAAGTGTATTGTCCATTTTCTGGATCCAAAAATCTACGGTTTCTGTGCTTTGCTTTTTTGCTTAAATTTGGTATCGACAAGTAAGTACTCACTACCAGTAACCCTTTCGGGACTGATATGCTAACTTTAACCAAAGGCATGTCTTACTTCTTACCCATCATTTTGAAAACCGGAATGGGATTTTCTGAGGACAGTTCCATCATGTTATCAGCACCACCATATTTCTATTCGGTGATTCCAGTTATTATCTCATCGATAGTTAGTGATCATTATCAACTCCGAGGCTTGGTCATAATTTTCAATTCCATCTGTACCATTGTGGGTTTTTGCATGTTGGGATTTGCTAGTCAGGACACAGTTCGATATATTGGAACATATTTAGCGACAGGAGGGTATGTTTCGAACTGGGCAGCAATGAATGCATACCAATCTTCCAATATTGTCGGACAGTGGAAAAGAGCAACCTTTGCGGCTGCCGGAACTGCCTGTAACGGGTTGGGAGGAATTGCCGGTGCATTCATTATTAGATATAATGAGGCGCCTCGATATCTGACAGCAATTTGGGTCAGTGTTGGCTCCCAGCTTATCATTATTGCCATTGTCGGCATTTTCTCGATATACTTTTGGTATGCCAACGGCCGACAGAGAAAGGGGATGGTCTTATTAGAGAGGACCATGAACTTCAGGTATACGTATTAGAATCTGAGAATATAATGTTGAGTGGCTTGGATGAAGACTTGACCAGCTCAATGCCTCCCATATTGTGAAGAATTCTTGAAGTACCTAGCTATATATACGTTGAAAATGCAGCTTCTCAAAGAATCTCGTACGACAAATAGTTGACGCATTCGACGAGATCTGTTTCTAGGACCAAAAGAGAATGGACATTCGTTGCTGGGAATCGTCTTATTGGGCCAATCCCACAACGCCTATATCAGCCCAACTCTGTAAGCAATAGTTCATCAGATGTTGTGTTGTCGAACGAGTTTATGAACGCAATACTTATTGACTTCCAAGTTGTTAGCATGCGTGTTTAACGTGTGTGCGTTCATACCCCAGTAAAAGTTACATGATACAGTTTATGCTTGATCATCCATCGGGACATGCCAATGCCTGACATACAGTATCGTTACCATGCTGACTGACGTAGCTGGTGGATGCAGCTCACCCACGTCTTTGTGTCTAGATATTTGGGGAACTGGCAAACTGGTGAACTCGTGAACTGGTGCATAGAAGAGATGATAGCAGTCTTCATCGATATGACTGAAATGATTGGTGAATTAGATACTGCATTGCGTTCCCAAATGTTTCAAGAATTATTGTGCAGAGCGAACGAACGCTATGATTTACATTAAACAACCTTATTAGCATTAGCATCTAGATGTCACCCTAGATACAGAAGACTTTTGAGACCAACTACGCAACATCATTTCCTATCAACTCACCTCACAATACCCAATCCGTGTTTACACTCATTTGTCGAAGCTACCTAGGTATTGCTCCTAAGATCTTAGAATATTCATTTGCTCCGGTATCATTCAATCATTCGGCATACACAAACCGTCAACGTTAGCAGCCCAAGAGCCCGATAGCAAGATAGCCCAACACAACTTTGTCATTTGTTCAAAGCGGCAAGCTCATCCAAATCTGGGTAAATCCGGCATCGCGAACTGGGAACTACTGAACTTCCGAAATTACATGGGGCAGTCTTTAGACCACTTCGCAGGACGATAACAATTTCGAACCCGAGCAGGAGGAGTATCCCCCTCGTAGCAACCTTCCAGACGAATTATACAAGATGGGTTTCCTGGGTGTTTATACCGCAATATATGATTATGTTCCGGCAGGTGAGGGAGAACTCACTATCAAAGAAGGTGATATCCTCTATGTGCTAGAGAAGAGCACAGAAGACGACTGGTGGAAAGCAAAGAAGAAGGCCTCTGCAGAAGATGAAGATGAGCCCGTGGGATTGATACCAAACAACTACATCCAGGAGGTATGAATATTTAAATTTAGATCTGCGATTTATGGCAATGGCAATAGGGGATTCGCATACCCGTTCATATGACAATATAAACATACTTGGTTTGTTGGCAATGATGCAGCATATGTTAACTTCTATCTCTATAGGCAGCACCATCTAGCAAAGCTAGAGCTCTCTACGACTACACGAGACAGACAGACGAGGAGCTATCATTCACGGAAGATGCACAACTCGAGGTTTTCGACACTTCAGATCCGGACTGGATCTTGGTGGGTTTTGAGGGAGAGTACGGCTTCGTACCTGCAAATTATATTGAATTATCTGAGAACTTAGAAGAGACCAAAGAAGCACCTGCTCCAAGTCTTCCAAGCCGACCAAGACCACCACCGGTTGCAGTAGAAGAAGAAGCACCTGAGGCGCCCGAGTCGCCTCAGTCCCCTGAATCTCCAGTAGTTGCGACCCCGGCTGCTGCAATTGCAGGTATATTACATCAGCAACAACAGAGAAAATCGTCCGCTCCAGCAGCTCGAGCCCCACCAGAATTCACCCCCGAAGCATCCGATGAAGAACCACCTACGCCTACATTACCTGCGAGACCAGTATCGCAAGTATCTGTACCGCAGCCTAGTCGAGAGCGGGAACGCGAGCCTACCCGGCATTACTCCCCGAGGCTTCCTGCATCTCCCACTGGTGTTGCCGCATCCCCTCCTCACAATAGAGTATCTTTCGCTACAATGGGCGTAGTAGATGTCGTAGATGAGCCCAGAGCGAGCCATGTACCAGGTGGATTTCACATGTATAACATCAGCGAGATGGTTCATGTAATGGGTAAAAAGAAGAAAATGCCTACAACTCTGGGTATCAATATCGCTACAGGTACAATTTTGATCGCCCCGGAGCAAGCCCGAGATGGACCAGAACAAACTTGGACAGCTGAGAAAATGACGCATTATTCATTGGAAGGCAAGCATGTTTTCATGGAACTAGTACGCCCTACCAAAAGTATTGATTTCCACGCTGGGGCTAAAGATACCGCGACGGAGATTGTGAGTGCATTGGGAGAACTTGCAGGCGCTGCTCGAGCAGAAGGATTGAGAGAAGTTATTGCAGCAGGATCCGGATCTGGCCAGAAGAGAGGACAAGTTCTCTACGATTTTGTGGCACAAGGAGCAGATGAAGTGGATGTGAATGTTGGGGATGAAGTTGTTATAATTGACGATATAAAAAGTGAGGAATGGTGGATGGTACGGCGAGTCAAGAATGCGAGAGAAGGTGTTGTTCCAAGTAGTTACATCGAAGTTGTTGGTACAGTGCAAACACAAAGTTCGGCTGGAATAAACGCGGGGCGATCAACTGTTGAACAAAATAGACTCGAGGAAGCGCGACTAGCAAGGGAAGCCCTGAAGACAGCGAAGAGAGACGAGGTTGAGGTAGGCCCTGGAATGCGACTACCCGAACGGGGTAGCAGTCTATATGCTCATGACAATGGTAACCAATCTGGGCAACAGAAGAGACGAGATAATGGCCGAGAGAGCAGCTCTTCGAAATCTTCGAAATCCAGTAAGCAACATTTCCATCCAGCTCAGTGCATTGTAGCTAACAAATTGTAGAACCTGATCCTGCCAAAGTAAGAACATGGACGGACCGCTCGAAGTCCTTCAGTGTCGAGGCACAATTTCTAGCGCTGAAAGACGGTAAGATAAATCTTCACAAAATGAACGGCGTGAAAATTGCTGTCCCAGTTGTCAAAATGTCAGTTGAAGATCTGGAATATGTTGAACGAATGACGGGTATATCTTTGGATGAAGATAAACCATTATCGGACATCAAAAAGCAGCAAAAGTCACGAGCAGCTGAAAGACAGCCGAGTAACGGTGTAAGTGTCGGTGCAAGCATTGAACGTCCAGAGTATGATTGGTTCCAATTCTTCCTATCTTGCGACGTTGCTGTGGGTCTTTGTGAGAGATATGCACAGGCATTCAAGAGAGATTCGATGGATGAGAGTGTTTTGCCTGATATTGATGCCACTGTACTACGGAACCTTGGGATCCGCGAGGGAGATATCATCAAAATTATAAGGTTCATAGACAAAAAATACATGCGGAAAGATGGAAAGCGAAACGTCAGCCTTGGTGAGGACGAGGGTGAAGCTGGCCTCTTTTCTGGACCCGGTGGTGCATTGAAAAATAATACTCGAAAGGGTCGCCCCGTTCCTGCTTCACTAACTAACGATGTGGTGGATGCAAACGCCTTTTCACAAAATGGCACTGATAAGCCATCGCCTCAAGGTGTTGCCACGCCGCTTGCAACCGCTCCAACCCCGGCAGGAAAGGACGTCAAGCGAGGAGGGTTTGATGATGATGCATGGGATGTTAAGCCATCCAAGCAAGAAGCCACGAGCAGTGCGCCTGTCGAGTCCACACCAGCTCCAGCTCCCGCTCCACAGCAGCCAGCTATCACTGGCTCGATGCAAGAACTTTCGCTGCTGTCCACTCCTCTCGAGCCAGTAAAAGCACAGCCCACAGCTCAAGCAATACCGCAACCCCAAGGTCCACCTGCCGTCACTCCTTCCATATTTGCTGGAATTGGAAATCAACAAACTGGACTCCCTCAACAGCAACCTTCTCCATCTGGACCTTTGTTCCCAGCAAACTTAGCGCGTCAACGTCCTGCACCCCCTCAGATGGGCGCGAACACGACTCTGATACCACCACTTCCTCCTTCGCGACCTTTATCAGCTCCTCAAGCTGTGACTGCTTACGCCCCACCTCCACTCCAAGCGCAAGCCACTGGCTATGGAGCTTTTCAACCCCAAATTGCCCCCCCTGGACAAAGTCTGCATGACCTCAATCAACAACGCATGCAACAGCAACAGCAACAACAGCAAATGCAACAGCAACAACAACAACAGTTTATGCAACAGCAAACTGGCATGATGCAACAACCTACTGGATTCAATCAATTCAATCCTGGAGCACCTAACAACTTTCAGCAATTTCCCATGCAAACAGGTGCACCTCAACAATTCGTACCAAATCAAACAGGTGCACCTCAACAATTCATACCAAACCAAACAGGTACACCATTTTCAAATCCTCCAGTACAGCCATTCCAACCACAACCACTTCAACCACAAGTTACAGGCTTCCAGAGTGCATTCCCTACTGGTCAACAGTTCCCTCAACCTACTGGTGTAAATTCATTCTTGCCTCCCGCTATGCAACCTCAGCAAACGGGCATGATGAATGGAACAACCAGTTTCGGTGGCCAGAATTTCCCTGCACCACCGGCTCCACCTGCGCCACAGCAACATCCGTCTCCATTAATCCCTCAAGCGACTGGACCAGCACCACCAGGTAATTTTGTTCTATCAAATTTTTATATGAACCTACAACTAATTTAATTTCCAGTTCGTTTTGGACTCAATGGCACTAACAATATCGCGCCACAACCAACTGGCAGACGCGCGAATCTCTCACAAGCCAGTAAGTTCATCTCTATATCTCTCCATCAGTTTCGCCCGCTAATGCAACACAGCTCCTCAAAATCCATTCGGATTTTAAGTTGATGGCTAATAAATGTACACTTTACCCTGGCTATCGTTGTTTTTCTCGTTGTAAAATAGGTGGATAGGCATGCATAGCTAAGCATCGAGATGTTAATATCTTTTCATTTTACTTTGACAGGAATTCGTTTACTTGGTCACGTATCCATGGCCACGGATATATTGGGAAGGGCGTAGCAGAGCCTACAGGAGAGAGGTTCATAGCGATATTACATCATATTTAATTGATCAATTTATTAGGAGGAATAAAGTGATGTATCCAAATTTTTTGCTGATGATATTTGATTGTAACTTGAAGTCGGCATATGGAAGGTTACTTCCGGACACGGTCTTTGTTTTCTACTCAATGCAGTTGCAACAACAAAAAGTTACAACGTGATTAGTAGCTTTACAGCCGAATTCCGAAAAGTTCTCGAGAATATTGAAACGAGCGAAACGCCAGGGAGTAGGGAGAGTTAGAGATCTACATACGCACGGATGCGCTCTTGTGCACGGACTAGAAGGGTGATGTGAATCAAGCTTGATTTGACGAGACTCGTGAGAAAAATGTTTGTAAGTTGTAACGCGGTTGTGTTGTGTTGTGTTGTGAAGGGAGAAGTTTGAGGGATTGAGGCTTGGGGTTTGAAGTTTGGAGTTTGGAGTTGAGGAGGGGAGGGGGGTTGGCCGGGTACGGGGGGCTTGGAGGTTATGAGTCTGTGAGTCTGTGACTTTGTGAGAGGGGGTTGTACTATCATGGCTACTAGTGTAGTCAGGAATGGAAGGGGGATTGGTTGAGGAGTGGTATGGATGGTCTGTAGAAGCAGAGGTGTAAGTGTAAGTGAGGGTAGAGTCAAAAATTTATGTTGTATTTTCTCGGAGTCGAAGAAGAAGAAAGGGAAGACAAGGAAAATGGGTGAGTTGTTGAGCTGAGAGTTGGATTTTTAGAATTTTCGAGAGATACCCAATGGTCGATTGTTGCGAGATTACCATGCTCTTACCTCGCCCGTCTTTGTCTGCTTGCTTGGTAGCTAGTACATCCATCAACCAAGGAGAGCCTCGAAAGAATCCCAAATCGCGAGTCCCATTCACGTCTTTCGCCGTGAAGTTTCACGACGTGGGAACAGAGATTTTCTATGGTATAATATGTTTGTGTTTGTGTATGTATGTTTAAAGTTAAGCTTAACCTTCCTCTCTTGGTTTGTGTGACGTCTTTTGATTTGTGTGGCTTCTCCAGAGCTTGGCGTGTTGTAGGTTAGGTGGATGGGTATTAGCGAGGATGATGTTTTGAGAAGAAACAAATTTTTCGGTGAGATGATTGCTGATGCGAGAGATGTTTCATGGTGGCGATTTTTGTGGCTTTTGGTGTGGTTTGGGATGCTGCTCGTCAGAGAGTTTGGGGGAAATACGATGTACGATGAGTGCGAGGAGTACTGATGTTTGTGATGCACGGGTTTGTGTGGATGAATTTGGGATTGGTAGGAGGATCCTGGATCTCGGATATCGGATACGTATTGCATTTTGACTCGAGAAGTCGTGACACATTGTTTTATGTGAGTTTGTGCGATTCGTGTTAGTCTGATGTTTCTTGGGGAAGGTTCGAGGATGTGCTTCTTGTGTGTTATGTGCCATGTGCTATCGGTGCCGAGGGTGGTATGGTTCTTGGTAATTCATGTGTATATATATCATATACCGTTCGCCTCAGATTTCTATCTTTTTTCTCTGTCTTTTTTTTTTTTTCAATTTTCTTGACACTTCTTATGTGCTCTCATTCCTTCCATATCTTCTTTTTTCGACTTTTCTCATAATAACATAGTTAAAATTGACAGGTTCAATTCATTTCCGCGACAACTTTCACACATACATACATACAAACTTATCTAATTCTCTCGCCACACACTGATCTACACATCTATATACCCCTAATCAATATCCAAAATGCATACACAAAGTCTCTACACCTACGCGCTGGTCGCATTCGCTAGCTCCGTTCTCGCGGCTCCGGTGGGAACATCCGGGACACTTGCATCTGCTTCCGTATCCAAGAAGCTGGAAGCTCGAGAACCTTTTGTGGTATATGGGAAATCTTTTGAGGAGAACACAAGTGCTTCGTTTGAGAGGGAGAGACGCGTGGATGGGTATGTGTTGTATTTTTTTAATATTTTTTTCCTATATATATATATCTATATCTATATCTAAATTTATAGACGAGGGATATAGATTAAAGATAGAAGATAGAAGATGAAGTGTCAGGAAGAGAAAAAACTAACAGTATATAGATTCGCACTCCCGATATCAAAAACTACAGTACTCACAAGAGGAAACGAGGGGGCTTCGGGACCGCCTCCTAATGGTCCGTCGTCGGGATCGAATAATGGAAATGGGAATGGAAATGGGAATGGAAATAGGCCACCGCCGGGACCACCTCCTTCGAATGGATCGAGCAATAGCGGGGGATCACCCCCTGGACCACCTCCTTCGAATAGACCAAATAACAGCGGGGGACCACCCCCTGGACCACCTCCTTCATCAAGCGGGCCGGGCAACAGTGGTTCGAATGGAAATGGGAATAGACCTCCTCCTGGGCCTCCTCCCTCGAATGGATCAAATAATGGTGGGGGACCTCCTCCCGGACCTCCCCCTTCGTCAAATGGGCAGGGTAATAATGGACCTAGCTCGGGAGGCCCTAGTGGGGGATCGAACGGACCTTCGAACGGAGGACCAAGTGGAGGATCAGGCGGGAATCGTTCATAAGGGATTAATTTGAGAGCGTGGTACAGAGGCATAGAGGAAGAGAGGACTGAGGTTCTGTTGAATTCGAGAATGTTTATTCAAATTAATGTATTATTTTGTTGAGGATGGTACTTGATACGCTGAGCGAGTGTATGCATAGATGGGGAAAATAAGCGAGAATAGAAGAGGTATTAATTTATATCGGATGTAAATTTTTTTAATAGATATAGAAACAGACATAGATATAGAAACAGATATAGAGATAGAAACAGATATAGAAATAGACAATACAGAATTAGAAGACTGAAAGTCGCACATTACAAAATCATTATCATTATCTCTCTCCTCATCCATCTAAAACACTCCATCTTCCTCTTCCCTCGATTTCTCAATCTTGACATACGGAACACTATCCGCGTATCTCTCATAAATAGGTAAATAGTATTCCGTCGCACTCAAAGTCATTTGAATACTCTTTCTCTTCTCAATAGCCTCCAACCACTTCTTCCATCTTCCTGTCAATTCTCCCAATTCTTCAATATGCAAACCGCCTTTGAAATAATCAAAGATCCAGATACGAAGTGCCCAGGGCGCTAGAACATAATCTACTATACACGGTTCTTTGCCTGTGAAATAAGGTCCAATAGGATGCATTTCCTGCGTAAACTCATAGAGTGACGTAAGAAACTTATTACGAATCGCCAAAACCCTAGGATCCTTCAATGAAACTGATTGATACTGAAGAAAGCGATTAAAGGCCGGTACAACACGTGATGTGATGTGATCGGTCCAAATCTTCAATCGGGCTCTCTCGAATGGTTCGCGAGTGAGTAATCGGGGGTAGTGAGATGGGTATGCGTCTTCGAGAAACTCGCATATGATTGTGCTTTCGTAGAGGGCTTTGCCTTCGTAGGAGAGGGTGGGGATGAGACCGCGGGGATTGAGCTTGAGGAGGGATAGGGGTTTTTGGTATGGGTTTACTTCGATGTATTGGAAGGGGATGCGTTTTTCGAGGAGGAGGAGAAGTACGCGTTGGGTGAAGGGACAGAACTGGCGGGTGAAGTGAGTGAGTGCGAGAGTGGAAATGGAAATGGGGGAAGGCATACCCATCCAGCATAGAGCTTCACCGGCTCTTCCTTAGAATATTGTTTTACCATCTCGGCAGCCAAGCCGGTGGCATGTGGAAAGAGATTTGCATCTGGATGTACAGCAGACATAATGAAGATGAAGCATTGGTTGATTGATCGATCGACAGAACAAACGAAATCAAGATCACTGCAGAGGAAGAAAGAAGCACAACCAGAACCAGAGGAAAGAATTATATCTACTTACTCGGTAGATTCATGACCTACCTCCTATTTACCTCTTTACGTATCTAGTAGTGCAGCACTTGCCTATCTCAACTAGAATGCTGTGGGTTTCTCTCCAATTTGGGTGATAGATTCACGATGATGGGAAAGTCGATTTTCCATACAAATCGGCCACCAAAAATTCAAGCCACAGATCTGGTGAATGACGAAATGCGGGGGATTTTAATTGGCTGGGACTTTTTGCGTTCTCTGTATGGTACCATCACTCAGAAGAGAGATAAATTGAATTAGGAAGAGATATTTACGGCTGGATCTATGTATATATATATGTATAGATATATACAATATACATATATAAACCTATATATACGTCTGCATCTATAATCCATGTAAATTCATACCCAACCATCCCACCCCCCTTGTCCAGCTGAGAAAAAGAGTCAGATTCACTTGTCAATCGATGTGGCTGAATAAAACATATGAACAAATAGTGGCGGGGCTATGCGGGACCACCTTTTGTCCAACAGACACAATACCATCCATACCTATCTATCGCATCCTCTCCCTTTTACCTTTTCACAACCCTTTGATTTTTCCATCGATTTTCAAGAACTATCATCTCGCGTGTCGCAAATCCCATCCCATCACACAGATACATACAGACACAGTTGCGAAAATGACAGGACCTTCAACGTACGCCCTCCACTTTTCCTTTCCCTTTCAGATTCCCGACCGTCCCATGTCAACCACCCGCTCACATGTAAACTTTGCTAACACCATCTCAACAGACCCGGCCAAGAAGGGCCATCCTTCGCACCTCCTCCTCTCCCATCCGGCTGGATCGCCCAATGGGACGGCAACTCCAAGAAATACTATTTCGTGCAACTCAGCACCGGGGCTTCGCAATGGGACACACCCACGCACGCTGCACCCACGGGACCTACTCCCCAAGCGACGCCGCAGGGAACAGAACATCCATATGGCTTACCGGGAGAGAATGGAAGCCAGGCTCATGCGCACGAGATGGGCGGTGATGGGACCAGAGGGTTTGGAGGCGAGAATGCAGGCGGTGATGGGGAGAGGGGTATTGGAGTGAGTTGATTTTCTAGGTGTTTCATTTCGGAGTGTTTACCGTGTATCATGCTAATATATTTTTCGAAAATAGTCTTTCATCACAAACCAATATCTCAAGAAACAAACCGGAGGCATTCTCGGTGGAAGCAGTAGTAATTCCAGCTCACACGGTGGATTGGGAGGCATTCTCGGTGGAAGCAGCAGTAATTCCAGCTCACACGGTGGATTGGGAGGCATTCTAGGTGGAAGCAGCAGTAATTCCAATTCACAAGGTGGATTAGGAGCACTAGGTGGACTCGCCAGTTCATTCCTTGGAGGATCATCCGGATCAAATCACAACAACAATAACAATAATAATAATAACTCACATTCCACGAGTGGAAGTGGTTCATCGGGTATCGCAGGTGCTTTGATGGGTAGTTTATTGGGCGGTGGAAAGAAAACAGATAATGCGCAGACGCAGAATCAGAATCAGGATCAGAATCACTCTAGTTCGCAGAGTGGACAACATGGACAAAGCAGTGGAAGTGGATTGATGGGAAGTTTGGGAGGAATGTTTGGCCATCAGAGTCAATCTGTAAGTAAAATCGCTGATACATTATGGCATTGTGCTAACTTCTGCAATAGCAGGGTGGAAACTTTGGATATTCAAACAATAGTAGTGGAAGCCAAGGAGGTTATTCCGGTGCTGCCCCTCCAAGTTCATATCAGCCAGGTGGTGCAAGCCAAAATAGTTACAGCTCTCCAGCCCCTGCACAGCAATCTTATGGTCAAGGAGCTACACACAATCCATCGTCACAATCTTATGGCCAAGGAGCTACCCACACTCCATCGTCACAGTCCTATTCTCAAGGACATGCGCCTTCTTACTCTCAAGGATCTGCTACATCCCATCAATATGACCCACAAAACCCATCTCACGGCATGCCACCAAAACATGAATATGGTGCCCCGGGTCAACAATCACAATACGGTGGTCCTCAACATCAGTCTTCATTTGGAAATGCACCACAATCACAACATAATCAATACCCAGGAGCTCCAGCTTATGGGTCCGGTCCAAATTCTCCAGGTGGATATGGTGCACCTCAACATCAACAGCAACAGCACCAGCAGCATGGACAGCAACAACATCAATATGGTGGTCCCCCTGGTCCAGAGATGTCAGGAGGAATGTATGGTGGTGGTCCGCCTCCTGTACCACATGGAAGCCATCCTCACCATGGTCAACACCAACAACATGGCTCACAAGGTGGTTCATCTGGTGGCTACCCTCCTCCCCCTTCAGGTGGCTATCCTGGACAGCCAGGATGGTAGTGCTTTTATTCGCGTCATGATATGATGAATATTGGTAGCAATCTAAAAAATTGGTGTGTTTGGGATGGTCGGGTTTCTTTTTGATAGAATGGATATGGTATCCTGTAAATGCAAAACTTGCATGGCTTTCTTTGATGGCAAATAATTCCAAGATAAATGATAACCTGCTGATTATTCATAAATCTTTCTTTTCATGGTTTAACTCTTCCGTTCCTATCTTGCATATCCATGCCATGACGTATCGGGAAATGTACCAACTGCCAATAGCAAGTAAAATTATATAGGCGATGGTTGGTACCAATGATTGAGGTAGGAGATTGAATATGTAGGGATCGAGAATTATATCAATTAGTACAGGTGGAACATTTTCCATAAGAGTTTGGTTCATGGTGTAATAATCGGCTGCTGCATAAATCTGAAGGAATAAAGTTGATGATGTAGCATCCTTATGCTTGTGTCTGGCATCCGAATCTTGGTTTTGGGATGTGGAATCGGAAAGATCGTTGAATAGAGGTTGATGGGTCTCGGAATATTGTGCAAGAGATGTGATCAGCTCCGAAGTTCCAAAAACTGTAGGTAAATCATAAGTTTCGAGTTGAAATGAAGTTGGATCCTGGAGGGGAGGTAGAAATTAGTATGTTCCAGATTTATATATATGGAATATTGAATGCTGATATTTGGATCTCGGGAGTTGCGATGTGGAATGTGGAATGTGAAATGTGAAATATGAAATAGGCAATATGCAATGTGACATTAACATGAAGTACTTATGCAAGATGAAATCGGGACCGGAATCGGAATGGAATCATACCGTAGCAGCCCAACATACTCGCACTTCATATCGTTGTCCCTCTTTCAACCCATCGAGTAGATACCACGACGAAACTCCCTTTTGTGCATCTGCAGTGGGAAATTCGGCACGGATATGTTTGCGCAGAGTGTGGTGGTCGGGGGTGAGAGATGGAAGGTGTAGATCGGAGAGCGTGGGGTGGGAGAGCGGGATGCTGAGGGCGGAGGGGGCGAGGAAGATGGCCTTTTCGGTGTTGGCGTGGACGGATGAGAGGTGGGTTGTTAGGAGGAGGAGCGTGGAGAGATTGGGCAGTTGGTAGTGGAGGAGGGTGGTGGGTTGCATTGTGGAAGAGGTGAGTTGGTTGGCTGGTGATGGATAGATAGTACTAGTTCTGGTGTGGTTTTCAAGTATGGAGCTGTGCTGTGTTGTTGTATTGCATTTTGGGATTCTCGGGTATTGTTGTATGAAGCTGTGTGGATGGTCTGGTGCTGCGAAGTATATTGCACCTTGGATCTGTGGTATCGAATTGTATTGGACGCGGCCTCGTATTGGATATGATCTTCCCTTCTTAATGAATGTCTTGTGCTGAACCCGTGTGATGGATGTCAATCATCCCAATTGTGAATCTCTGCCTCCCAGCTCGTCCAGCTACCAGCCAATGTTTCTTCTAGAAGTCGGCCAGTCTGTCTGCTCCGTACCTTCCATCGTATCCCGAGGTGTTTCATATTATTCTTTTCCACTAGCTCCCCTTTTTACCAATCAATCAACGCGGCTAATCCCTTCTCAGCCTAATTGATCTATCAAAGTGGGTAAATTCTAGAAGCTCTGACTATAATTTCCCAATCCTTACTAGTTCCCAAAACGCCAACGCGGTCACCCCTTTAGATAAAAATCCCGTTGTTTATTTTCTCTCCACTTTTTCAAGAAGCGACGACTTTAATTCCTCAACATCCTTCCCCTGGTGCTTTCCTAATTCCCCACTATCAAATCCTCCCGAAAAGTACCATATTTGAGCAACATTCTTGCAAGAGATTTCCTTGCTAAGATCATCTTCCTCTTCTGAATACTCTCAAATCTACATCTACCTCTTCACCTATTTACTATTCAAGATGCGTGAAGTTATTAGTGTCAACGGTAAGAGTCTCCCGACGTGTTCATGCTATACACCGCTATAACTAGGGGTTGTTCTGGCATTTGTAAACAAATACAATATTGACGGTGGAAAGTATATACTGATTTGCTTTCTCTATAGTCGGTCAAGCCGGTTGTCAAATCGCAAACTCTTGCTGGGAGGTATGTTTACAAGTCGACATGACATGTTATCGCACTGTCGTTGTTGTTATTGCAAGATGTTGGCATGGAACTCATATGACTGACACATGTTTTTTCTCTCTTGCAGCTCTACTGTCTTGAGCATGGTATTCAGGTAAGAATCTCCAAGTCTAATATAGCAGTACACTTTGGAGTACTTGTGAACCTTCACTAACACCGTCTTTCCACAGCCCGATGGATACTTGACCGAGGAACGTAAAGCCGCCGACCCCGACCAAGGCTTCAGCACCTTCTTCTCCGAAACCGGTATGCATACAAGTCCAAGTACATATATCATGATGGGTTGGATTACTGACAAGATATCCCAAATGAAGGCCAAGGAAAATACGTCCCCCGTGCGATCTACTGTGATCTCGAGCCAAATGTCGTCGATGAGGTCCGTACCGGTACATACCGCAACTTGTTCCATCCGGAACAAATGATCACAGGAAAGGAGGATGCCTCAAACAACTACGCTCGTGGACATTACACTGTTGGCAAGGAGTTGATTGATCAAGTATTGGATAAGGTTCGCCGGGTTGCCGATAATTGCTCTGGTCTTCAGGGGTTCCTCGTTTTCCATTCCTTCGGTGGTGGAACTGGATCTGGTTTCGGTGCTCTTCTTATGGAGCGTTTGTCGGTCGATTACGGAAAGAAAGTAAAGTTGGAGTTCTGTGTCTACCCAGCACCACAAACCGCTACCTCTGTCGTCGAGCCATATAACTCCATCTTGACCACCCACACTACCCTTGAGCACTCCGACTGTTCTTTCATGGTTGATAACGAGGCTATCTACGACATTTGCCGAAAGAACCTTGGCCTCGAGAGACCTGATTACGTCAACTTGAACCGCTTGATCGCCCAAGGTATGATAGTTTTGGAGATAGGAAACTTGCCTCGTGCTAATGATTTACAGTTGTTTCTTCGATCACTGCCTCCCTCCGATTCGACGGTTCCCTCAATGTTGATCTTAACGAGTTCCAGACCAACTTGGTTCCATATCCACGTATCCATTTCCCTCTCGTTGCCTACTCTCCAGTCGTCTCCGCCGCTAAGGCATCCCACGAGGCCAACTCTGTTCAAGAAATCTCCATGTCTTGCTTCGAGCCCAACAACCAGATGGTCAAGTGTGACCCACGTAACGGAAAGTACATGGCTACTTGCTTGTTGTACCGTGGTGACGTTGTACCAAATGATGTCCACGCTGCTGTGGCCACCCTTAAAACTAAGCGTACCATTCAATTTGTTGATTGGTGCCCAACTGGTTTCAAGATTGGTATCTGCTTCCAGCCACCTCAAATGGTTCCCAACGGTGATTTGGCCAAGGTCAACCGTGCTGTGTAAGTTCAAGCAAACCCCTTTCAAATGATTTTGCTAACCCTCTTTAAAGATGCATGCTTTCAAACACAACTGCTATTGCTGAGGCATGGTCCGCCCTTTCCCACAAGTTCGATCTTATGTACTCCAAGCGTGCGTTCGTGCATTGGTATGTCGGTGAGGGTATGGAAGAAGGTGAATTCTCTGAGGCCCGTGAGGATCTTGCAGCTTTGGAGCGTGATTATGAAGAAGTTGCGACCGATTCTCTTGAGGGTGATGAAGGTGCCGATGCTGAGTACTAAATCATTCTCTCGGTCGATATGTTTATCTCATATGGGATCAAATATATGCAGAGCTCTATTTAGTACTTGATATCGTAGCGTGTGATGTTCTTTGAGGCTTGTCTTGGAACAGGTTCATGTTTTCCGGCAAGCCTATAAAGACATTCTTCCTTTCAACGAATTCACGAAGGAATTTCTCTTGTTTTTTAATCAGAATGCTTTTTTGTAATCGAAATACCACCAATCCTAGTAGTAGTCAATCCAGATACCAATAAGAAAAATGCAGACAAATGTGATTTCTGTTTCTAAATAGCAACGGGATGCTCTTCGTTCTTGTGCGTACACGAGGGATTATGCTAACCAGGGACATGCATTTCTCACCATCCCCCCTCATTAATGGTGCATGAAATTGTCTTGTATGTCATACATCTAAGAAAGCTACTAATGTATCACAATGTACGACAAGGTACGCACGACAGCAAAGTATAAAAGTGATAGTTTAGGCAAAGTGATCCGAGATGACAGCACGAAGTGACACAGAAAAAGATATAAAAAAACCGCAAGAGTAGTTGCGGTTGAGTTTATCCAATCATTCGAAATGAAGTGAAGCAGATGATGATATGATGGAAATTGATTTGTTGCCGATCCGATTTCTCCGCCTTTCGCTTCTGCTGGCTAATTTAAAGAGCAGTGGTAGGCCGGGCTGGCTGTGGCTCAGCAGGGAGCTATTAGTAGGTACTCCAGTACATTACGATTACCGGTGCATGCCTTGCTTGCCTCTGCTTTGCTTTGCTTTGCTTTGCTTTGCCTTGCCTTGCCTTGCTTTAACCTTGGCACCTTAATAACCTTTGCTTTCAATAAGTACCTGCCATCAGAACACAACACTACACTACTTAGAGTGAACTTGGAAAAGAACGACCAACTCCTGCGTTTTTGCATATTGACTACGTGCGGAAGGGAGCTGCCTTGGTTTTTGCATTTGAAGGAAGATTTCTCGTATTTGACTTTTCTGAGTTAGCGTCGGTTGAGGTATTATTTACATGCTCCAGGAGCTTCACGATTGTCGCAAGCGGTTTCTGTGATTATTGACATCTTATTGTTCTGACAACTGTTCTCGTATATCCAGGAGAGCAGCATGGCCGACGATCCAAGTAAGAATTTCTTTATTTATTGGGCTTCACGGCTGTCGCAGATAGTGCTGGATGCATATTCAATAGGCATAGCTCTACGGGATCTGCGGATGGATGAATGCGTTTACTGACAGCTTCCAGCGGCGCCAGCCTTAAACTTAAGTCCCGAGGAGAAGCGTGTCTTTGGACAATTGTTTCGACAGGCAGATACCGAAAATATTGGGGTTGTCACAGGAGAGGTCGCAGTCAAATTCTTTGAGAAGACGAGACTGGATCCCCGAATTTTGGGAGAGGTACGTCTTATGCTATTTACTTGTCTTGCTTGTTTTGCTTGTTGTAGCGCAGGTGAGTTGTCTCTGCGGGCGGTATGATACTGACTCTCTGGCTATTAGATATGGCAAATTGCAGATACGGAGAATCGAGGGCTTTTGACACCAGCGGGCTTTGGTATCGTGCTGAGATTGATTGGTCATTATCAAGCTGGACGAGATCCCACCCCTGAGTTAGCTCTACGCCCCGGACCACTGCCAAAATTCGATGGAGGTTTAGGCAGTATCAGCCCTACTGGTGGCTTTCAAGCTCCCCTTGGGCCACCTCCCAGCGCCTTACAACCTCAACCCAGCGGATCTGGTCCAATTCGAGTCCCCCCTCTTCCCGCAGACAAATCATCACAATATGCACAACTTTTCGAGAAATCAGGGGCTCAGGGAGGTATTCTTCCAGGTGAACACGCTAAGCAGATATTTGAACGCGCTGGTCTACCGAATGAGATATTAGGTAGGATATGGAATCTGGCAGACACGGAACAACGAGGAGCTCTTACATCTACCGAGTTTGTGATTGCTATGCATTTGATTGCTTCATTCAAATCCGGACAATTACGAGCTTTGCCAAATATTCTTCCTGCTGGTCTTTATGAAGCTGCTACACGAAGAGCACCTGCTAGTCGTCAATCTACTGGTAATGGAGCCATGTCGGCCATTCCAAGACAATTCAGTGGCCAGCATGGTAGAGCTAGTAGCCCATTAAGTCGACCTGCATTCACCCCTCCCATTCCACAGCCTAGTGCTGGAGATTGGGCGATTAGTCCAATAGATAAACAGAAATTCGATACTATTTACCAAGGTCTCGACAGATCTGGCAAGGGATTTATCACGGGAGATGAAGCTGTACCATTTTTCTCGGAATCGAAACTCCCAGAGGAGGTGTTAGCACAGATTTGGGATCTTGCTGACATTAATTCAGCTGGGTTTCTTACTATGGATGAGTTTGCCGTTGCTATGTACCTTATCCGACAGCAGCGAGGTAAAAAGGATGGCAGGGATTCGTTACCAGCCACTTTACCCCCAAATCTTATCCCGCCAAGCATGCGAAATCAAGTCAGACCGGCACCCGTGACTACAGCTCCAGCTTTTGAAGCTCCACCACCCACAATGCCCAAGTCAGCTGCTGAGGACTTGTTTGGTCTAGATGCGCTATCATCACCACCACCTGCGCCTATTCAAGCGCCACAGTTAACTGGAGGTTCCGCATCTTTTGGTGCGAATCGTCAATTGAACACTGATCCCTTCGGAAATGGCCCTCGACCTTTGAGCCCAAGTTCTCCAGTTCAAGCATCTCCACAACATACAGGATCCGTCTTTAAGCCATTCGTTCCATCATCTTCATTTGGACATACCCTCACTTCACAAGTCACTGGAGGATCTAATAACTCTGGACCTTCTCGAGGATTCTCGCAGCAACCATCAGTCAGTGAGGATCTTCTTGGGGATAACGATCCAGAAATAAGCAGTAAATTAACCAATGAGACCTCTGAACTCGCAAACCTGTCCAATCAGGTTGGAAACTTAGTGACACAGACGAAGCAAGTTCAGGATCAGAGGAACGCAACACAGCATGACTTAACTCAATCCGATTCTCAGAGACAACAAATTGAGGCCCGCCTTGCTCAACTTAGAACAGCGTATGAGCAAGAGGTTAAAGATGTGCGAAGTTTAGAAGAGAGGTTAACTGCCTCGCGCAATGAGACCAAGAAGCTCCAGACAGAAAGTGCTATGCTTGAAGCGACTTTTATGGATCTTCAAACTCAACATGGACAGATTGTTACAGCACTACAAGCTGATCAACAGGAAAACGCCAGTTTGAAAGAGCGCATGCGTGCTGTTAATGCAGAAATCGCACAGCTAAAGCCATCGCTTGAGAAGTTGAGATCTGATGCGCGTCAGCAGAAGGGTTTGGTCGCAATCAATAAGAAGCAATTGGCAACCAATGAAAGTGAACGGGAAAAGCTGAAGGGTGAGGCTTCAGATTTAACTAAAAGTATTGAGGAAGACACTGCAACCCTTGCAGCAGCTGCTAGAGCTCGTAGCCAAAGCCCCGTTCAGGCTAGAGCTCAGAGTCCAGCTTCCGTTGCAAGTCCAGCACCTTCTACCATGAGCGCCAACAACCCATTTTTCAAGCGCCAAGTGACTGGTGGAAGTAATAATGACATGGGCTCTCCCTTTCCTACTTCACCCGTGCAGCAGACTGACCGTTCATTCGAGAATGTTTTCGGCCCAGCATTTAGTTCTGGTCTTCCACATCAAGAAATTGCAGCACCCGTCACTTCTTTCAAGCAAGATCTCCCAACCCGACCACAAACAAGCGGCGGATTTGCTACTCCATCCCTTTCAGGTGAAGCACCCCCACCAATGCCTGCATCAAGGCAAATAAGCTCAAGCTACTTGCCATTTCCATCCCACGATGATTCTGTAAGTTCATCACGACAAGTTTCTGCCCCAAACAGCAGATTCGGCGATACTCCGGCCGGAGTTGATACCCCTACAAACTTTTTGGGAACCACTCCTGCTGGTTTCTCTACCGCGGGCCAAGCCGAACCTGTTGTAACAGCCAGGGCCATTTCTCCAGATATCGATCGTAGATCTACCGCATCTCCTGCTGTTACAGATTCCAAGGAAACAATTCCTGGAGCTTTCCCAGGTGATGATAATTCTAATATCGTTGCCACACCTACTGGCGGTACTACTTTAAGTGAACAAGCTGCCGCTGACCCATTTGCAACCACGAAAGAGCCTGTACGCTCCGGTACAGCAAAGGATGACTTTGATGCAGCCTTTGCTGGATTTGGTAGCTCTGGCAAAGCCCCAGAGCGCTCAAACACTGGGAACTCCGTTGAACCCACAGCACCTGCAGCAGCTCCATCTGGATTTGGTCAGGAATTTCCTCCTATTTCGGAATTAGAAATCGATGACGATAGCGATAGTGCTAGTGAGGCTGGATTTGGTGGTGGTGGATTTGACGATGATTTTAACCCAGCTTCTCCTGATCAAGCTAGGAAAGCCCCCGAGAGTCCTGTCTTATCACACGCTGCAGGTAGTACAACTGGGGATGCAAAGGAACTTTTGAGTGCACCAAACCCCGCTCCTACTGCTGGTAGCGATCCTCCAACTCCTAATGCTCAAGCTTCGCCACCTGCTTATGACAAAGCCGTTTCTTCGGCTGATCAAGCACACTCGGAGGTTCAACAATATTCTGGACTTCTTCCATCTCGAGAAGTTCCATCTCCTGAACATTCTACGTCTTCTGCAGTGGCCGCCCCGCAGACTAGCTTTGGAGCTCCAACACAACCAGCCCCACCCGCCAAAGTTCCCTTCGATGATGATTTCGGTGACGATTTCGATGATCTCGAGGATGCAAAAGAAGGTGAAGCAGATGATGAATTTGCTAATGCAGCTTCATCTATCCATGAATCGAGAAATGGGTTAGATGACTTCAACCCCATGTTTGATAGTCCACCATCATCTAAACAACAAGATCATTCTAGCAATGCTTTTGGTGGTGACGGTTCTGGATTTGGAGATTTCACCGCGTCTCCAACACAACAAACTGCTGCGCCAGCTGCTGTAAATGATAATCACGACTGGGATGCAATTTTCGCTGGTCTCGATGGACCAAGTGCTAAAGGTAATGGTTCTGCCCAGGATACTGGTAGTGGTACGGGCTATCCTGATACAGATATTGCTGGTAGGTATACATTTTCTTCTCTGGATGGATTTCCTCCTCCACCTCCTCCCCCCCCTCCGGGTCAAATTCTTTGCGCCCTTATCCGTAGCGAGGGCCCGCTTGGCTGGAATGGAAGGACTCGTTATCATTCAGTATGCCAAATTCCAGAGCTAATACTATCCAGGAACAGCACCAACTGGGACAGCAGTGGAGAGACCTCAAATTGGACGGGCATTGACGGAAGGTGGGGAGCATGATGATCCAATTTTGAAAAATCTTACAGGGATGGGCTATAAGCGAAATGATGCTTTGGCCGCACTGGAAAAGTATGATTATAATTTGGAGAGGGTAAGTTTTCAGCCTTCATTCTCTGGGTTTGGACCCAGGGGTTGCGGGTTGTTGAAATAAAAATACAAATGCTGATTATGACGTGTCTTAGGCGGCCAATTATTTGGCAGGTCAGTAATTGACGACTAAGCTGGGAGTGTTGAAGTGTATAAAGGAATGGAAGGTGGTAGATGGGTAAAGGGTAGGATGGGAGGAGGAAGGTAGAAAGGCCAAAGGAATTGTGCATACTTAATAATCCCCCATTAATATTGTATTGATTACGTTATTCTGCGTTATACTATACCTTTTTTGTTTTGCAAGAGGCTCGTGGGGCAATTTTTTCTTAAAAAAAATAAAAAAAAAGATTGAGAAGTTTTGGTCCTTTTTCTTTGTTTCTGATTTCTACAAGGAAAAGGGGGGAGGCAGCGAGACAGGATGTGAGATATATATTTGAGAATAGGCTACATGATGTGATCAATTTATGGTGAATGAGTAAGTGATTTGAAGATTAGTAAATTGGACTAGGTATGTACTATGTGGGAGTTTGAGTGTAGGCTTGGGATGGTATGGGACATTCTCCTTTACATCCCTTGAATTCTTGAATGAACAGGTTTGAAGGCAGATATGGGTTATTTCTTGATGGTCTTCTTGATGGCTTTCTTATTATTAGATTATGCGGTCATTTACTCTGATGCCACGAAAAGTAATCTAAACTTACTCTCGTCCCACTTAATAGTTAGATTCTATAACAGCTACTAGAATATAGTTTTAGGGCAGAATTTACTATATTTAAATCTAGAATTTATAATTGGACGTTGGGATCAAGGGTTAGGTGTATAGAAGCTACAATTAAACGATAGATGAACACATACATCGCGACGTTGCATCGAAGATAATCGGACAGCGCAGCCGGGAATTCTCGAAAGGTAAGATTTTACAATGGCAGGTTGAGTTGATCTAGTCTCTCAGTGGTGATTGCTGGCACCAATATATTGCAACTGGGCTGAGAATGAGAACTTGGATAAAGGTCCATCTTATTGCCGTTTTCTCAATATTTGCATATCCTCTCTCATGTTTGGAATTCACGAGTACGAAATCGAAATCGACAAAGGGCAAGGGAAAGTGTACGATCCGTTCACGGGAGTATACAGAATCGAATGAGAGAGTGCGTGTCAGCTTAGTGCTCAAACTCGTAGCATATCTCTGCCTGTCTCCTCTAGATTATATGGTACACCCACCAGGCCAAGATCTGAAGCACCACTAAAACTTCAAAATCATTTTCTGCCTTACCATCCTCTTTTCTTCTTTCTCTGCTTACTCATCTGGGCTTTTGAACCCATTTAAAGCCAAAATAAAATTGCGTCAAATGTATCCCCTATCATATTCCATAAGGATAAATTGTATGTATATTGACAGCCGATTTACAAAATGTCGACCAAATTTGTTCCGACAAAAGTATTGGAACTTGGTGGAAAGCAATTCCAGGATGTGTATCATGATTTGGCTTTTAGTACAAACGAAACAGTTGCGAAATTTTCAATTGGAGCTTAGCGGAGGAAATAGGGGCCGTGGAAGCGAGATACTAGTGAGAGGAAGAGCATGGTGATGTAGGATTGTACGAGACACGAAGGCCTTCCGTAACTATCTTTTGGTAGCGATTGAAAAGCTGTGAAAATGATCACTGGATCCTGGTCCTCAGTGTTTACCACTTGGTCAGAGCTATGCAGCAATGGACATAGATCCCAGGAGCGCAAGAATCTGCTTCACACATTCAGAGGCGTGTAAAAATTTCTATTGATAAAAGCCGCTAGGTCAGGGTGGATCCTAAGAAGAGAAAACGTGTTGTTAATCAAAGCTATTGCTCAAAGATGAAATTTGAGGTCTATATTGGTTTGTTTTGGACACCCCTATTCATCCCCCAGAAATCCACCTAAATCATCAAACTCCATAGCCATAATGCAATACAATCATATTACAAATGATATTCATTAATTATTTCATAAGTTCCGCGCCCTCCCTTATCACACCAACCAACGCTCCCGTCTGTATAACTTCACTTCCTCCGCCACTCAATCTATATTCGACTTCTGCTAATCCTTGCAGCCAAGTTATCATAACGCTTGCTGGGACATCCAATTTTGTAAGCTCTTCTGAGAGAGCAGTGATGATATCTGCTAGTGCGAGTCCTTGCGTGGATTTCACCGCATTGATCATTTGTAGACAGGATTTGACATCGGTGGTTTTGAGAATCGTGTTCATGATTTTGGATATATCGGCGGGATGAGGAGAGGCGATACAATCGTATATAGTAGTTTCGGTAATAAGATCTCTGACGATGTCTTTTTCTTCGAGCTTGGGTGTGCCTTGGATATGGATTGGAGTACCTTTGTAACATGTTAGCTTACTCGAACTTTACGAAAATGAAAATATGAATGGTTACTTACTGCTAGCATGGCAAGCCTGTAAAACATTCAATGCCCGCCTCATATCTCCCTTACTCAGTCGAACCAGTGCATCCGTAGCTTCAGCATTAATCTGCACATTCTCCTCCGCAATCACCTTATCAACAAGTACCCTGATATCTGCCTCTTTCAGCGGACTAAATCGAAATCTCGTACATCTACTCAAAAGTGCCGGGCTTAACTTATGAGTGTAATTCGCAATTACACAAAATCGTGTATTCGCAGTATATTTCTCCATCACTCGTCTCAGCGCCATCTGTGCCGTAGAAGTCATCGCATCTGCTTCATCGAGAATAATTAACTTGTATGCGCCAGGTGATGTAGAAGAAGATTTCGAGGCGAAAATTTGTTTGGTAGATGCGAATGTCTTGATTTGTTCACGCACGACGTCAATTCCACGGTCGTCTGAGGCGTTGAGTTCGAGGACCATTTGGCGCATGTTTTTGGATCCGTAGATGCGACGGGCGAGGGCGAGGATGGTGGAAGTTTTACCAGTTCCTGGTGGACCGTAGAACAGGAGATGGGGAAGTCTCTGAAGGAGATGTTAGGGTGGGAAGAATTTGTTGACTTAGAAGGCGTACATTTGTGTCGACAAATTTGTTTATAGTAGCAAGAATGTCTTGATGACCGGAGACATCTTCTAATGTATCTGGACGGTATTTCTCGACCCTGGCGTGGCATATTAGTATATGAAATACATGTAAATGTGAAGAAGTATAATTCGACTTACCATGGAAGACTATCTTCTGCCTCCACAGGTAAATTTGCTGCGCTCCGTTTGCCCTTTGAAGTCGTAGCATCGGAGCCAAATATCATTGAATCATTTGCGTTGGGGGCAACATCAATTTCCATATCGTCTTCATAGTCGGACATCTTTACGAGGGATATTTGTGGTGCTTTGAATATTCTTGATCGTGAATTGGGATTGGGCGTAGAATAAAAAGAACGTTTCCATTTACCTATCTCGAGTTGTGAGACGCGTCGAGATTTTGGGCGCGTTAAGTGGTTTATGTAAGCTAAGCCTGAGGACTTAGCGGCAGTTTTGGGCGGTAAGAACTTTCGGTCGTCTCCTTTATCAACATCTGTTGTCCTTCATATCTTGTTATGTCCAAGACTTCAATAATATCATTGGTACCACCTTAATCCGAAGTAGTCCAATGTATATCTATCTTAGATCATGAGTACTTCCTGTCACTTATGGGCCATTGAGCAATTTTTGATAACTCGGAGTAATAAGACTATTATACTCTGTTGCTGTCATGCAGCGATATGTCCACTGTACCGATTTGGCTTCTGATTTGCAAGTGCAAAGAAAATACCTATAACCGTCTTGAATCTATGGACGTTATCTGCATATTGATACCAAGGAGCGTGTGTCGTTGTATTATGGGATATTTTGGAAACATTTCATTGTCAAATATCCAATTTGTTGTGTCTGGTAGTTACTAGTTCCGCCTGATGGCATACTTAAGTCTTCAATTGAGATTTGTTTCCTGGGATTTGAAATATCTGGCTAAAATGCCTCACATTATTCACGGGTTAGGTGATCTTTTTTCTCTTTAGACATGCTTTCCATATTGCTGGAGTCAATTTCTCATATTTTATCCGAAATACTATATATAGAAACTCTATATAACTGTACAGATTCACGGCCTAATCCCTACTTCTAAGATTTTTGTTTGAATTACGGCCATCGAACCATCTTCCTATGCTTTTATATATGCCCTGCAAACCCCTTCTAATCATAGTTCATGCAGCGATGAATTTTCTCCATAATATTGTAATATTCCACCCATCTATCTTCTTTACAGAATATTAGCGAACTGAGGAGTCTGATATACCTTCTGAAAATCAGACTTGAGACTTCAGACGAGTTTGTCAGGGCCCTGAACAATATTTTAGTAAGTAACCGCTCACTGCAACTAAATGTTGATGTCAATAGATGAGAATTTGAATATTGAGACACTCTAATCGCATCTCCCATAGTTGGATTGGATGATTTTGTTGCACATCTGAAATTTTATGTAACAGGGTACATCCTAATAAATGTTAAAATGATTTTCGGGTAAAACATATTCGACAGATTCTGTAGCTACTAATCTAATGAATCTAGTGTGAAATGATGCTAGGCTAAAATCTTCCAATCATACAGCACGAAATTGTTTTGTTGCACATCGCCAACTCACAATTTACATGGCTCATCCTGTCAAGTGTCTAGGAGCCTCAAATACTAGAACATGTCTATAGAATAGTTCCATTACTAGATTGAAACCGTCAATTATCACTATGTTACTCATTCCTTTTCTTTTCACACTTCTCTTCGACATATGCTTCAATACCCTCTGATCAAATTTTCTCTGCAATTTTGTTGTATATCTACAAGCTTTCAACAAGCGGGTATATCCTGACAACTCTTTAGGCTATCACTAATCAACTAGCCTAACGATTACTGACTCGGCACTGCATCATTAACACTTAGCAGCTAGTAGCTTCTACATTGTTTGCAAGCTATCATCCTATGAATTTCTAAGGAACTCTCGTAATATGATTCCTCGCGTATTACGTCTTCATCGACTCAAAGAACTTTTGCCAGCTGAGATTGACATTTCATGCTCATAATCCAAACACCTCTGCCCTTCGATACTTTTCTCAAAACTAAAGTTTGAGTATTCAAGGTTTTCACTAAAACCGCTAATCTAGTGCATGACGTCATTACCTGCTAGCTGACCTAGTGATTCATTTAGTGTTATAAACGTCTTGAATATGAGTGAATAAAAAATTTGTAACGTTATTGTTCAATCATTATCACTATGAGATCTTTGTTGCTTTGTTATGATAGTGGCAATAGCCTGGAATTGTCACTTCATTATCTAGTAGGCTAGTGACGATTATCGTATGGAGTAGTACTAGATACCCCTGCAAAAAGATAGTGTCTGGAATCTCCACCGTAAGTAATTGATAGATAAATATCATTGGGAGCGCTCTAGTTCTTTTTATTGCACATTCTATTCCAGAGACTTCGATCTTCGGAATACCGCGAGAGCTTCAAACCTATTCGGCGCTTTGCTGGAATACATGGGATTCAATTCAATGCCTTCATTGGCAAGAATAATTCACTCATATCAGTTTGGTTCCTATTAATTCAGCAACTTAAGCCAGCTCAGTAATAATAAGTGTTTCAGATGAATTCAAAGACTCATGGTAATTGAGCCTTTCAGATGGTCTCAGGATTTTAAATTACGTCAAACTCTGAATAGGTATGAAGATATCAAATGAGTTCAGACTTTCAAACGAATTAAAATTCTTGCAAGAACTCAACAATTCAACTGCATCTATTGTTTCAGATCATGTTAATGTCTGGGACTTGTTGAGTACCTCAAATCGATGTATTATCTGAATGTTTTATTATATTTGAGTGTCTAATTTGACCACATTATATCATAAGTATCCATTGTCTGTAAGCGTTCCAGAGTCTTAAATTAAATCAAAATCTTGAAGCGATTTGACATCTCAGATACATTTAGCACTTAAAGTAGATTAGAGCATCTAGAACCTGTCATTATCTGATCATCGTTTGATTATACACATTTGTATTAGGTAGGTGAGGGATCAACAATAAAAAATTCCCCCATGAATCTAAGTGCGACGATATTTTAACTAGTCTCGAAGTTGTGTGAAGTGGTGACGTCTTTCAAGCTAGCCATTCCTCAACCTATATATTACACGCATTCCCCTCTCAACCTTTCTTTTTTTCCTTTTCCTTTCTTCTTCAGCTTAACATGTCTTTCTTCTTGAACACATTTAAGTCCACCCTCGCAATTGTCGGACTCGCCACCCCACAATTCGAAACCTCAACCACCGCTGCGCCCACCTCCAGCAATGCCACTCCTTTAGGTGAGTATAGCCTCTCACCACCTTTTAAAATTGATTATACAGCCGAGGATCCCTCTTTCACCTCGGACTTTTCCAAACAGGCCCCGGTACCTACAAATACCGGGCTCATTCTCACCGGGATCCTCCGGCCCGGCCTTAGGCCTTCCACTGTCATTCACCGCATGCAAATTCACGGATTTCCAAGGACACTGGAATATTGGAAGGTTTGCCCTTCCGCCCCACTCTCATTCAACTTCAAAAAGGTAAAACCAACTAAAAAGGTCCACTTCCAAGAATATTACGACAGAAACTACCATGAATACCGTCCATTCGACCCAGAGGAACCAGCTAACTCCTGGATTCCATACGAAGATGCTATCCTGCATCAACCCAGCATGTCTCCTGGGAAAAGAACAACAGGATGCTGGAGATGTCGCATTTGCAAGCAAGTCTGGACCAATTATGGCTTCCACGATACCATTGAAGGATATCCGGGCTTTGAATATAGGACAACTCCCATGGCCTGCCCCGAACACCCACAGCCTCTGTCTTTTAGGGCACCCGAGCCCTTTTATGGAATGGATCCCTCTCGCAGGGAGCAAATTTATAATTCATTTGAGGCATACGAGTGGCCATATGTCTTGCACGGGGGCCTCATCAAACCACCTACGAGACCGGAGAGAGATTATGACTCAGACCCTAGGTACGCTAGGCTAGGCGACCTCAGACTCTGAGTCTGAATCTCGATCCACATGCGACATACCAAGTCCATCGCTACCTCGAGTGATTCGCTTGAATCTACCAGGTCGATAGCTACTTCGAGTGGTCGTATCCTTTTTCCGGAGTTCTGGAGTTCTTTGCTTTCCCTAAAATTTCGCGGTATCTCCCTACTGGAACACCTGGTGCCAGCCTCAGGACCCTTGGCCGGGTACCTGACTTAGGAGGGACCAGGAACTACGGGAAGGGGAGCCTTTACCTCGGGCCACCAGTCTCGGGATCCTGCTAGGGGACATCCAAGGACCTATGAGGCCATTGGCTATTCATAACCTTCGGATGAACATTCCTGTTAACGCCGGACTGGTCTGCTGGGTAATCTTGCGATTAAAAATCCAAAAAAATTATAAAAATATCTAAAATCCAAAAACATTGTGCTCCTTTTGCTTACTTTTCTAGGCATTTTCCTTCCAACATTCACTTTAGAATCTTTTCTTTCCTTTGGACATCTCGTCCACCAGCGATTTTCTTTTTTCTTCGGACATTTAGTCCACCAGCGTTTTCCTTTTTCCTTTGGACATTTAGTCCACCAGCGATTTTCTTTTTATTCTTAATGGACCCTCAGCGATACACCTCTTTCTAACACCTTCCCTCGCCTTCGTCTATCGAAGGCCACCACAATATTATTCAGATAAGTATAACATCCCCCGTAATTGCTAATTCGTCTATAGGGTGGCTAGCCTTGATCACACCTCCCCGTTGGTGCTAGCTGGATACCCTCAAATGAGGAGCTAAGTGATCAGAATATCCTTGCGTATAAACGCCAAATACACGCTTTTGAAGCGAATGTCTCGTTTTTCGAGTGTTGGGCATGATGAAGGTTGAACTTTTGAGCTAATTCTGTGATGGTTAGATTTGAACAGCTACAATTAGTCAGGTACAATAAGTATGTTGATAGTCCGAATTTCACTCGATTTTCAATAAACTGACGTCGAGATCTTGAATTGCAAATTCATTAATCTGTGACTATCAGCTGATCCGAGTACTCCAAAAGACTTTGCTAAGGTTAAATTGATGGCATGTTCAAGATTATCATCAGACAGTTGCTTAAAGCTTGATGAATCAGACTGAATTCACAAATCTGCTTTATCTTGCATACCTCCAAATTCCTGAACGAGACCGCCTTCCAAATTCCCCTCATCAAGAAATTTCACCTCTCTACTTACTAATATATGCAGTTAACTATTAGCCCGCTATATTCTGTGTTGTAGTAACTGTCTAGACCACAAACTTTTGGAACATAAAGTCACAAGCGAAGCTTAATTGCTAGAGTGTAACCGTTGAAGTGGTGTTGAATGGGTGATATTAATATAGCGGGTTACCAACGCTCGCTAATTCTTAGATTTAGATCTACACAATTTTCCTCATAACTTGTATGAATTCCCTACAAATACCTCATATTGTTATACTTTCACCATCTAATTCCCATTAAAAGTTCCAATTCTGCTCTAGAGCCTCTTGCAATGTCTATTCCGTTAGCCGAGAATTGCCATTCCCCCATTTTATTTGATAAATTGATACTTTATCGTTAAATTCAAACCCGCAGAATCCCCTCTCCCCCATTTCCAAACCAAACTCAAACATACATATTCAATTATCCCCCATCCTTTCTATCTCTCCGCTATCTGCTCCCTGTAAACTAGCCCTCCTAATCATCTAGTCACTAAATAATTTTCTGTCACTCTGAAAACGACATAATCGCCTCTCCCACATCTAGAAACACAATCTCGATTTCATTATCACTACAGGAAGACAGCTATTACGGAGCTAGTTCCTGTGATGGTGTTATCATTGGTATGTTTTGGTTTCATTGTCCATCGTTAGCTTCTTTTTCATATCTCTGAATGAATGAGAAAGATAAAGGGATAAGAGTTTCACTGACCTCCGCCTCTAGATCTAGGGAATATAAAAAAACATCAGTATCGACAAGGATAACTTCACGATTGCAGCTCAAGGCGATCGTAGAGCTGCGGACTTGGAAACTCCGCTCTAAGGTACGTAGACTCGTAGTATAAACCCTATGTCATTCGATTTTTGATTCTTGAGCTTCCATAAATTGTACACGCTGGATTTGAATAGTGACGATTGATCATTTGAGTCTAATTGAAGAATGGATGGTTCAATATTCGGATGGAAAATGGTCAATACACATTGAAGAGAGTTAATACTAATGGAAATTTACTAATATTTTATAGCGGAAGAATTATCAGTGTCATGGGCCTAGCCAGTGATACGGGTATATTTTCCCTCTCTTCCTTCTCTCAATTCACAGTCTCCACCATTTGGCCCTTATTCCCTATCATATCCAACACTCAAAATAGTAATTATAGGTCTAACTCTAGCCGGTGGTTGAGGCCCTCTAACCGGCGGATACGGGCTCGTGATTGATAATCTACTCTCGGCTCGTGTCGTGATTGCCAATGGGATAGTTTTAAGTTGTTCCAAAGACGAAAATTCAGAACTTTTCGAGTACTAGCTTTTGCATGCCCCATGCATTCGATCTCGAAATTATGGAGAATTAATCAAAGAATTCGATGATTTTCATAACAAGCACGGGGATAGACTTGCACCGTCTCGAATCATAACCGAGATGCGTTCTTGCAAGGTTTCTGGTGCGATCCCCGCATCGGCGAATGTGCTAACGGCGAGAGAAACGACTGTTTCTTTGACTATGGAAGCGCAGTATGACAGTTCCCAGGTTTCGCATACGGTTATGAGAGACGAAATTAAGAGGATGATTGGGCCAATCATGGAAGCAGTTAGAAAGCAAGGATCTGGAAAGTTCACAAATGCAAATTTGGGAAGTGGAACGGAAAGGACTCAGGATATGTTTGGACAGAACTACAAGAGGTTGAGGTTAAGAGGAAGTATGATCATGAATTTATTTTCAATAAGTATTATCGAAATCCACCAGCAGAACACAATTACAGCTTGAAGCTGCAAATCTCCAGCGTTGAAATACACAGAAATAACAGTGGATTGTCTCTTCAAGCGGGTGCTTCGTGCCTACCCAAAATAGACACACTCCATTCCTGAAACTTCCTAGCACTTGGTGGAAGATATTGTTCTGCACTTTTCCCTAGATAATGCTTAAGCTCATGTATTATTTCTCCCGGCAACTCTAGTTCCTCCACAGACTCATCATTTATAGATGGATCCCTAGTCAGAGCAAAGGGCTTAGAAAGGATTTTCATAGCCAATATTCCAGGCTTACCGGGTGTCTCCGAGATACGCATCAACCTACGATGATAGAAGTATGAAGTAGTATATCTAATCGAGGGATTGAAGATCCAAATACTAAGACCTTGCCACTCTATTCCATAATCGGTTGGATTTTTCAAAGGCAATATGTTCAGACGGGAAACGCAAGATGAGTTCATTATTCCCAAAAATTGTGCCGAAATAATCCTGGCCATCGATGGCTCAAGAAACTTATCCGAAAGATTGGATAATTGAGAGCCCTCGAGAGTCCGCATGCGCAAACTCCATTTGAAAAGTCGTATCCCTTCATTTTGAGGATCACTAGTTCCAATCGTAGCGAGACACACTTCACATTTTATAGTACGCTTTATCTGTGAGTGAAACTGACGTTAGAAATTGATAAGCTAATTGAACATTGCTTACTGCAGAAGATGCGAAATAAATGTCACTTGCGTTGAACCCATAACTTCTGCTATCTCAAAGAAGATACGGCAATGGAAAATGCCAAGGTTCGAAGACCTTCAATCAAGTTAGAAACCCATAATCTGAAGAAGAGGGTAAATAATATTGACTGCTGCCGGAGCAGAGCAACAGCAAGTACTCAATATTGGGTATTTGTATCGGTGACCAGCCTATGGGAAAGCGCCTGGTCTCCTTCTTGGTACCCGCATATGCTCAAACTACAAATGAAGACAGAAAGAATTATAGTTTACCTCGTTACCTCCTGGGGGAAGAGTACAATCGGTTTCCGCCAAGAGAAAAGTTGAATGATCCATGAAACCAATTCGTGGCTGTGCATTGAACTTTGTATTTGCTCCATAACCTTTCGTTGAAGCCAAATTTTCGTTTTCATGATTATGGTCAGCATGGTCCGATGGTTTGTGACAATGCCAGAAATCCATCATTTCTGCCCAACCTTCACTTGGAAGGTCCCTCCATTCATTTATACGATCTGGTTCCACGATAGTCGTAGAGCACCTGCGACATTCGAATAATTGTTCGCCAGGAACCATATCTTTTGCGGACCATGGTGCTTCAATGGTTTGTGTGATGTCCACATCAGCTCTTTGAAAGTCTCCTGCCAAAGGAAGACGCCACGACAATTCAAGACTACCAAGAGGGAATTCTCGTAGTTTTGAGTCTGATACTACCTGACCGGGAAGCGTTAATAGAATATCTTGTTCGGCATGCCTCAATGCCAATAAGGTTCCATCGGCCGATAATTCAGCCTTTGTGGAAGAATCAGATGGTGTATCCAAGAACGCCAGGATAGATATCTGTCGAATATTGGACAGAAGTTCCGCATATATCAAGGGGTTGATTGGAGGCATTGCTTGATAGAAGTTGATAGCTTCATGGGATTGACTGACATGACTGAAATTGTGTTGAGCTTGTTGTGTCGCGTTCTATAAAATACAATTAGGTTGATTTATTAGTCGGCGCGGGTGATGTTCCGATGCCGTGGTCCGCTCTAACAAGCCACAATCCGCCACGCTCAGCAAAGCTTGTGTCACCGCTTTTACTCAGCCACCAATTGAATCATTCTGCCACATTCCAGCTCAAGCTTCCCCACACTTTGACTTGAATCCCAAGATCTCCAAAGTTCAACACCACAACAATCATGTCGGCTCCTATGATAAATTGGGTTCCTATTGTGAACAGAGTCTACAAATATGTTGCAAACGCCACTATAGGTTCATCAACACAGCCAATAACTATTTCTCCAGTTGAAGTTCACGACATTGAAACCGCTCCAGAGAAACGGCCAAGAACGTTGAAGCATCTCTTGAAATCGAACCATATTAATCATTCAATCCTTTATAACCGCAATCGATTTCACAACCATCTACCACATCATCTAGGATCCGCATATCTTCTAGGGGCAGATTACGATAAATTACAAAAAGTCTTTGCAGAAGAATCAAAAGATCTTGAAGAATGGCAGGATTCTCCTGGAGAAATCACAGATGCAGACTGGAGGGAATTCTTAGGACAGAAGGTATACCAAAGGGCCTACGTTGATTTCTTCGAGGATGAATTGGCTTTAAAATATAGTTATGATTGGAAGGTTTTGGTAGAGGAATATCTCTATAGCGGGAAAGCTCCTCTGGTCAATGGTTTGATTTCAGGACGTAAGTATATTTTCTGTTTCACCACATCACATCTGTACTAAGAATGTTTCAGTTGGTCACCCCCTTATCCATCTCGGTTACGCAGTCGAATTAAATAGTCGCGAATTGGCTATTGAAGCCCTCTCCCTAGCATCGAGTTGCTACGGTTTTCTGCACAAATATCTCGATGATCCATCTTATACCAAAGCCTCTACCTATAGCACAACCTCGCCCCTAGAAATTCTTCACAAAATACATGCCGATTCTCGATTAGACGGTGTCTTGCAGGCACCTTGGCCTGGAAGTATAGTCAAACTCTTCGATGAACATGAGGAGTTGATACTCGAGCATTGGAATGCTTGGAGCATTACCGATCCCCACAAACAGTTCCAAGATTCTCAAGAAGCAGCTGTAAATTTGCTGGTACAAACGGTTAAGCCCGGAACTCACGCATATGACTTCTTCATGGTGCATATCCTCACCACAAGCCATGCAGTTCGAATCCTACTCCCCTTCGTTCCAGCGAAATTCCAGATAAGTTTGATACGTCAATGGTGGCTATTAACAATTTCCATTTATTGTTTGCAGATGAGACCGGAAATAAACGAAGATATTGAGCAAAAACCGGCAAAGGGATGGAAATATTTAGAAGACAAAGCTATCAATGGCGTATGGTCAACGGATCCACATTATATGAAAGCAATACGAGCGATGAAGGAAGCAGCTTTCACTTGGGGAGATGTACATGAGAGATATCTGTCCATGGCTGTCACTTTTGCTGAGGATTTTAACGGGTGGACGGGATTTGGAACTAGTGAGTTTGATCGTGTTGGTGGGCACCTTTAATTCTGGATTAAGTTGGCTGGCTGCGCTCTGTATTAGTATGATTACGAGTTGATGAAGTTTTCTATAGCTTTTGGTAATATCAAGAGTAGTTTGTACTTGGCCTTCCAAAAGTCGTGGTGCATTCCTTGGTTTGACCTCTTGCATGCTTGTCCAATCTCTCCATAATTCGAGTCGTTAGCTAGTGCTCAGCCGCGGCGTGGGGGTCAGGGCATTTGCTTTGAGTTTTCGCATAGGATCCAGTAGCCCCTAGTCGATGACAAACAACAGTTATTCGGTACTACATGGAACATGCAATCTGGTCAGAGATCTGAAGGTCACATATTCGAGTTATCAATACCGAGTAATCCGAACAAACCATAAAATATCGCCAATTAGTTGGATTGGAAGCACGGGGATCAGTGTATTAATTGGGTTGTTGACGTGACATGTTCATTATGGTATGGAAAGTAGCCTTCGGTTAGATGATACGCATCAAAGATAAAAATGTTCGTTTTCAGGAGAACAAAATGCAGGATCGTCTTGTAGTCAGGTACACTCCTGAGGATTAACTTCCCCTAGTTGCGTCGTGTGAAATGATGCAATGGCGTGGGGAGAAATGAAGGTCATTTATAGAACTTTAGAATTGCGCGATAACAGTGATTCATGTTAGACAAAATAAGTACGTTATTTTGGTCATTAGTAGCGCGTAATTCAAACTCATCCCGAATAGGAGCAATTCAGGGTGCACTCAAGCGAGGAGAAAATTTTGATACCTCCTCCATCTTGGAACTTACGATCTTTTCAGTGTCTTAGTTGAACTCGCCAATCCTCCTAAAGGCAATTCATTAATGACAATACTACACGAATTATATACTACAATGGAGTGGTTTTTCGTCAACTTGAGTCGAAATTGAAAGGAGTCTTTTGCCGGATTTGTTCCAACGACTTTCATGCGGTGTACTCTTTGTCTCCAATGGGCGAGTCATCTACTCCAATACCCCGGATTTCGGATTTCCGTTTCTAATCTATGGTTACTCACTTTGAACCCTCCGTAATTGTCTAGGTTCTCGCTCTGACGCTCGTGGTGGAGATATTGGTATTGAGTATTGATAGTCACGGGAATCAATGCTTTCAGGGTGATTTCCATAGATATGATACTGTGGGTTTGGCGAAATATTCGGCGTGGTAAACATGGAAGAATACCCGGAGTCTGGACATGAATTCTCAGCGAGATCTCTCCGGGTAATGAAAGCGGTTACCGCGAGAGCAGAAAGATGACTTTCGATGTTCTTGAAAGAGTCGCTAATTGGAATGACGTAAACGCGGTTGAATATATCTGAAGCAACGACGTGCCCATAAAGCCTGCTGCTATTCGCATCAACCACCCAAGCTCCGCTAGTACCAGGTCGAAGGACTTTGCTTGAGTTTAGCTTTGTGTCAAGACTGGTTACTTTGGGTAACATTGCTTACCTGTCCCATCAGTGCACGACAAGAGATATGTCTGGACAAGTACATTGCCAGGTGGCACCATCAAATAAGATGGCGAGCTAGACATTGTTCCTCGGATTTGCTCCCCAGCCAACAGGATTATGACATCTGTTTCCGCAAATTCTGAAGCGTGGTGCGTAGTCTCAAATATAGATTTATCCAGGTAAACATTTGGCAGAAAGGTGTGAATCTGATTTTCAATGCTGATTAATGACCAATCAAGATTTTTTCCGCCATTGACAGAAGGATTTGATACATCTGCTAGTGAGGTGCTGCCCAACAGTCTACCTGAAGTATAATGAATATCTTGATGCTCCTCCTCAATGTTGGCGTCAACACAGCCAAGGTCGAATCCAAAGACTTCTTCATAAGATTCATCATCGGAGTCCTGACTCGGTTCTTCCTCATAGTCCCTAAGAACGAAGTGGCCTGCACTCATTCCAAAGAACTTTTCTCGCATCTCCATATAGATGACTTTGATGATACCGCCTATCGTAGCTTGGGAAGAGTTTGCAGTCGTTAAGTTTGCAGTCGTTATCTGCGTGCCGCACAAAGTTTCACGTATGGGAGACTCGCTAAAAATAAGGATTGGTTCGTTGTCGTAAAAGTCAAGCTCCGACGAGGACTCATGATTCTTTGCGAGATATCTGGGTTTCAGCGGACATACAAGGACTCGTAACCGAGGAGAGCGATCGTCAGGCTGACTTGGTTCGAAATCCATCTTAATCACGGGCTGTTTAAAAAAGCTGTTGACTTTTTTGAACACAGCTTTATCGCATTGAACAAAGACCCAAGGCTGTGCGGATTCTTCGTCTTCGCCCAATACTTGTAAGGTCATCAAAACCGAGGAGCAACTGGGCAAGCTTCGTGTAAAGTTGTTGAGGCTTTCTGCATATTGCTCACGCAAATCTGAGAACCTTTCCTTGGTTAATCTGGGAATTGGCTTTTTGTAGGCTCGGAGTTGTTTGCGAAAGAACGAGTGTTTGCTTTCCGGCGTAGAGATTTGTGAGGCGTAACCGGAGTCGGTACCTTCAGGGACCATATTGGTTGGCTTTTGGTACAGAGTTGGCAAGGCTGTCGAGGGATTGTCCGCATTCAAAGCGACCACCGCCTCAGAAAGGCTTAGAAGATCATTGTTAACAGTTGCCATTTTCGATTGAGATGAAGGTGCTGACTCGAATGTGAGCGTGTCAAGAGAGCCTTGATGATGAATTGGAAAGGTAAAAATGTGGTGAACGAAAAACGGGGACGTAGTCAATCATTTATAGTAATCGCTAAGACTATATACAAATGAATGGGGCTGTGATTGTATGGACAGGCGTTTTATTGGATTTGATCGCCGCACGAGGGTTACACTGATTGTTCGGGCACTTTTCAGTTTCGTAAGCCTGCAAGCCACTTCAGTATTAATATTCTATTTGATGGCATGATACATCTCTTCCAATCATGCATATGTCAGCCTCTTTAATACGAGAAACACAGCCCACCTGTGCGAGGCCAGATCAGTGTCCTCTTGGTTTTTCTTTGGTCTATGCCACCATGAACTATAAATGCAAGTGCCAATAATTAGAAGAGTATTTTCAGGCTTAATTGAAAATGACTTCGGAATCTTCACTCGGAAAAGTCGCTACCTCTCACCTACAGGCTCTTACAAAGGTTTTGTGGTCTTGGTGTATATGCACGAATTGTCAAACAGAGACGCCTTGCAAGACTAGAGATTGCTCGTGGTCGTCTAGATCAACAACGCTCAGCCGGTATTTCGAGTTCTTTAAGATATCCGCAAGTGATTACAGGTGCAATATAGCTCCTGGTCAGTCTCCGGGTCTGTCGTCTTACAATGATCTATTCAAAATTATTGAACGATTGAAATCCAGCCCTGAACTCAGTAAAGCAGAGTTACTGGAAAAAATATTTACCGATCGTCCCACACGACCGTATCAAGAGCGTGCTCTCAATCTAGCTGTTCAGGTGGTTATGATGATCAACTGCTCTTCATCTCGTCAATCTTCCGTGTTGCTAGAGTATGGAAATGAACAAGCTCGTTGGCATCTCAATGACACGTTTTCGCAATTTCTCAACGACGTGTTCCCAAAAACGTCCCATCCAAGCATTGATGAAATTAAGAGCGAACTTTTGGCGACCAAATTGAAGAAGAATGCGCGACTGGAATTTCAACCAACAGACGACCTGAGGAATCATTTGAGGCTTGACAAAAAAGCGGGAGTTGTCGAAATATTCCACCATACTGCTTTTCTGAAAGAGCAATTGAGGCTTACGAAAGAACTGCCGCAAAGCTCGTCTGTATCCGATCTAATTCGAATGTAAGTTAGTGAGATGCTCAAAATTATTTCGCCTATTTTGGCTTTTGATCATTAGTGTTAAGGAAATCCATAAAAATTATGGTGCTGATTGTGATAAATTATAGAGGAGCGCTACCTCGTGCACTTCTTATCGAGGTGCTGGACTCCATACAGAAGGTTATTTTTGATCTCACAGATGTTAAATCCAAGAAGCTGCTATTATCGCTGACCTCTACTTCAACTTGTAATTTTGACCGTATGCTTAATGGTTCTGTAAGAGCTCTGATATCGTTAGCTGACTTTCTGATCTTCTAGCTGATATCCTCCGATATGAGAGCGCATCAATTCGCAAGCCAGAGGAGCAGAATATCCAGTATCATTATTTTGGGGCACGATTGGCAGATCTGCACCAGGAATTAATGAATCCGACTCCGAGAGGTTTTGAAAAATGGTTCGAGAGAAACAGTAGTCCAAGATTCGTGATGATGGCCACCATCGCCGGCGTTATGTTTGCGATTTTCCTAGGGTTGTTGAGTCTGGCTTTGGGCGGCTTTCAGGCTTATATCGGGTATATGGCATGGAAGCATCCTGTTCAAGCGCCATCTGGTTCCTGAAAACAGCCAAAAGATGCAGAATTGAAATATCACATCAGATTACTGCGCATGTCAATAAGATGGAATTCGTCTTGTGTTAAAAATTCAAGGCGTTTTGACAGAGATTCTTCAGGAACTAGCAGGTGTTCGTTTATTGTGCTTGGACCATCGTCACCTGATCCTAGCTCTGTTTGACGAGAAACTACTAATCAACGGCCGCGTTGTAGATATGCTCACACCTTTACCTCTGACATTACCTTTCGTGTTTAAATTCTATGTCTACTAGTTCAATTCATTACGGACCTACATATGTCTTGATGCTTTCCAATTTATAAGGCAAGAAGGCTTCACGAGTCTCATAGATCATAGTTGGCCATTGCGAGTATAAAGGTTTAATTTTGTACATTACACATTATCTACTACATACTAACTACACGTTGAGCATCTAGAACCTAGATACGAATGAATAAATGGATTAATAAGTATTTGATATTTGAAATTTATATTTCTCTAACAACGCTTATTCCCCGTGCCAATTTCTGATTCTTTCATTCTTTCATTTCTCATCATATCTATCATCTCATCATCTTATCACATTTATCATCTCTCATCTCTCATCTACAATCCATGTATCTATCATCTAGCCAACTATCAATGCCATCATCAACCCCCCTCTCTATCCCCTCCCCATCCTCATCACTCATCACTGCTCCCTCTCCTCAACCCACAAATGACCTCCCGCCTCCTCCAAAACCTTCACATGTTCTATCTGTTTCTCTCCTGCCTTCCTCGCCAAAAACAACGGGGTATTCCCCGCTTTATTGCGGGCGTGTACGCTTGCGCCGCGCTTGAGTAACTAGTTTGAGTGGGGGGATTAGTAAGTGGTTTGGTGGGTTGGTCATATTGGGAAATTTTAGGAGACTAGGGCGTGGGGGGGATTTTGATAACGCGAAAGATCAGGTGAAAGGGCTTTGAAATGGGGAACTGGGGTAATGAGGAGATGATGAGATAATGAGATAGAGGGAGGAAAACTATTTGGGGAGTTTACAGAAAAATTGGGGAAATGGGAGGAGGCTCATGAGGGCAGAGAATTTTTGAAAATGTGATTTTCGTCTGGACTAGCAGACTAGCGGACTGGATGACATATAATATGTGAAGGGGCTTTAGGTTGTGAGATGAGAATTCACCGTCTCATTCAATGATTTGTGATATCGAAAATATGTTGCATGTAGAGTCTTTCAAATGTTACATATATTTGTGAGTGAGTATATTCAAGAAGATTAGAATCTTCGAAATGGTGTGAACTCCACAAATCAATGATCCAAACATTTCAAAAGATTTGAATACTTCAAATGATTTGAGTAGAAGATCTTTGTGTTATTGTAACATAACAATCAATCGAAGAAAAAAAATCAAAACTTTTCATTATCGGACAGGAATTCGAAGGATTAGAAACCTGGAAAAATCTACAGGCAAGAGAAGAGAAAATATCAAGCGGAAGCACTACCTACTTCTCTTAAAAGTTCTACGGAAGGACCTACAGCCCCCAAATGTAAAGCGGTGTTTCCTACGTAATCGGTTGTTTGAAGAAGACCAGCTCGATCATGGTCGAGGATATTGATAATGGCATTTGAATCACCTTTCTCAATTGCATATCCTAATCCCGTAAAAGCGTGTTGTTGAGCTGTAACTGCGACTTCGGTTGGTGGATGTGAAAAAGCTGTGCTACCTTCCTCGGTCATTTCTCCACGAATGGAACATTGCATTTGCATGGTGACATCGTCGTATGTAAGATCAGGAAGAGCGAGGAGGAAAGAAAGTTTAGTGAGTGCAGCTTCTGTTGTTAAATCGTGACCGAAAACTACACCTGCTCTGCCTAAAATGGTGGCTGGTGCGTACAGCGGGGACACGGAGCCGGAGTGGCATTGTGATACATTGACTATGATTACACCTCTCTCGCATGCCTCTTTCATGATTTTGATCATACTTCCATCATCTCCACTGGGTGCGTTACCGGCTCCGAAAGTTTCGAGAATAAGGCCACGGAGGTTTGGAATACGAAGGACGGCATCAATCATTTCTGGTTTGATACCAGGGAAGATACGAAGACATGCTACGTGGGAAGTATCAAGGTTTAATTGTACTCCGAATTTAGCGATCGATCGTGGACGACGAACGAGATTCCAGTTGACGGTTGCTCCTAAAGCAGTCACTTTTGCTAAAGGTTCACAATTTGGTGAAGCAAAAGCATCAAAGGAGGTAGCCGAAACTTTGGTAGTGCGATTTCCACGGAATAAATTGTGATGAAAGAAAAGACATACTTCCGGGATCATAAAGGTTCCGGCTATGATTAATGATCCAAGAAGGTTGTCCACGGCGTCAGATTGAAGAGCAAAGATTGAAGCTTGAGATCCCGTAAGAATAACAGGTTTTCCAAGATGGGACAGCATGAAAGATAAAGCTGAACTCGTGTATGCCAAACTATCTGTACCATGAAGAACAACGAAACCATCGAATAAATGATAATTTCTTTCAATCGTGGTCGCTATTTGTGTCCAGCCATTTGAAGATATTGATGAAGAATCGAGCAAGACGGGAAATTCGTACAAGGTATAACGAACATGTCGAGAATACGTGCTTGGAGGGGTACGTAAACTGGGTAAATATTCTTCTGTAGTGTTTGTGATCATGACAGGCATAGGATCTGAGTACGAGTTAGTGATTGATTAATTCTCCGAAACATATTGCGTATGCGGTGGATTATCGTTGTCGGAATAAAGCAATGCGTATCCAAAGCGGAGATAATGCAATGCAATGAACGACGATGGGATGCGTGTGACATTTCTTAATATAGATCATTCAATAGGAGTTGATTGAGATGTCACCGGAGGGCTACCACTGACATATTCGGAAATGAATTGGTTTAGAGACTCACTAGAGCCATTCAGTGTAACTTGGAGACGCGATTATGTGTACAAGAAGTCCCTTGAGATCTTCGAAATATGTAACACGTAGCGAACACTCCCTAGCGACCTTACACGACTTTCGTCATATCGGCGTAAATATTCTGATGGTGTTCAAGATTGAAGACATTGGACGTCATTGAAAATTGCCCAGCTCTCCACGATCTGAAATTATATTATACTGACGTAAAAAGCAGAGGAGTCTAGAACCAAACCAATCACACAATGGACAACGGAATGAAAAGGATGTCAAAGACGAGTCAACCTAGACTTCTGTGCAGTTTTCAGTGATTGACCAAATCCAAATTTGACAAGCAGGTGATTCTTCAGACCTAAATGCTTTTCGATTCAAGAGCACGTCGAAATTGAGTGTTTCCATGCCATGGTTCACATCAATTGCATTTCAATGTATCAACTTGGATTTGACAATCAAATGCTTGTCAATGTCGATTCACAGGTGGCAATCAAAGCACCCTCCATCAGACTAGATGCTCAGGGCTTTGAATTTGGATTGTGTGCATCCATCGCGCGTGTAATTGTGATTGTATAACAAAATTCCACAAGATGAAAAACTCTCTCACCTGGATTTGAGCCGTCGTTGAATGACGGTCTAGTCGCCATTCCTTCTTTGAGGAACCCTCTCGCTGGAACCAAGCCTTCCGGGGAAGATTTCATACAAATGGTACCTCCTGTCATAATGATGAGGACTCTACCCTCTGGGTACGATTGTGTCGCCATGGTGGAGATGTTTTTGAGAGTTTATTGTTCGATCCAGTGCAAGTCAAACTTCAGATCTCACACCAAAGATATGGTCGGCGTCGTGGTCTAGATTCGATAAATGAATGTGATGTGAAGATAAGAAAAAATCGATTGTGTTCACATGAACGAATGAATGAATGAGTGAGTGAATTATTCGGAAACATCCACATCCATATTTTTTGGATCAATCATCGTTCACGAAAGGAAAACTATAACGTAATTGACCAATGAGAGTTGAGGCCTCGAGTGTTGCTGAAAATTTGGACTTTGTGCCTCACAGTATCAGCGGTTGGTACCTTATGAATCAGGCGTAGATGTGTACATACGTCCATTTGTAAATGTTTATACGTGATATAGAGATATATAGATCGATAATTCCACACGCACATATATGTCTATAATTCATATATACACTCATCACATGCAGCCATGTCTACTCCTCCATGCGAGCAGGCCTGGTCACGTGCTCGTATGTGGAAAGGGCGAAGGATGGAATGATTGCATGTCACACCTCGCACCTCACACCTCACACCTCACGCCTTTCTATCTACCGACCACCTAGTTGACTGCGTACCGCCAGTGTACCCCGTCTCGTATATCAGCACCGAAACCTGGCCATGCACGGAAGTGAGAGCATCCACAGCTGTCTCGCATAACATGATGGTATGCCAGCAATACGATCCTGTCGCAAAAAGTGAGGGCATTCCGAGGAAATACATGCCGGGGACGTAGGGTACCACAGAGGCCATTGTATATTTCTGTTTTCTGTTTTCTGTTGCACGCTCCATGTTGCGATTTTCCTTGTCCTCCCACCACTCTTCTCCTCTCTTCTCTCCTCCTCCAGTCTGATCTGGATGCCACGCCTGCACGGTACAAGGGCGTCAAGGCTCGATCCATCCGTACCAAGACTTTTTCTCATCATTTTATATTGAAGGCGTAATCCTTTCCACCACTGCGCACACACCGCCAAATTACTAATGTCCGCCGTGAAAATCCTCAGTAGCAGACGATGAGTGACGGATGATGAATGAGTGGTGAATGAACTTCACGGATCCCAACCCATCCAAGCACCCCAAGTGTCCAGCCGTCCAACCAAAAATCCGATCAAATTAGACGTTTCCTTTCTTCACATGCATTCATTGATTCGCGCATTCATATATTTAGAGGATTCCCGCATCGACGACAATGGCATCAAGTATCGTCGACATTCACTTGTGTGAAGACTGCCGCCACGACCGCTACCACCGCCACTCCTCTACTTCTTACCATTCCATGCGTGCCATCCACGTACCTTGCCTTGCCTGCTCCCTACCTAGCTCACATCATTGCGGTTTCCAGTCGAGGATCTTATTAAAAGCTTCAAACTCCACAGGCCTTTCGGTCCCGAGATAAAGTCCGACTTGCTCCCAGATCCAACCACTCTGTCAAACCGGGTGACATACCATTTTGTTACTCTTGCCAAGCATTCAATTCTTTTCCATTGCGGTATAAACTCAATTGTGACCTTCTTTCTCTTCGATTTCTCTCTGGCATTTCATGGCGCAAAGAGAAAATCAAGAAAAAGAATATATGCACGAAGGTCGAAAGTGATCACCGCAGTCCAGTCCAGCCCGCCCTTACTTCGTTCCCCGGTACCCCTCGCCCTTTCCTGCATACGCGAAATCCTCCACTCACGCTTATAAATTCTGGCTTGGCTATGCGACAAACCTTCGCATTTACAACCGCAGCTATGGCAGCAGCGCTAGAAGATACTCCAGTGTCCTACGAGGATTTGGCCGAAATCGAAAGGGAATTCGACGATATTGAAACAGAAATTAGTATGTCATTATATTTTCTTTTTTTTCTTATTGTTTTATGACGTTGGAGGTGCTTGGATTGGGACACTTTGGAGGGGTTAAACGCGCCACGACCTTGGGACTTGATCTAAGTCGGTCTTTCGTACGACATTCCACGGATGTGCATGTATACATTACATACATTCATTTTGATCGCCGTTTGGTATCTTTACAGCATCTGCCAATATTATATTCATACGTCAATGTGGTGAAATATCAATCGACTAACTCTCTATCAGTTCGTCAACAAGTTTCCCTCACTCAACCTCTGTACCTTCGTCGCAACAAAACCATCTCTCAAATCCCAAATTTCTGGGCCCTGGTACTCGAACAAGCTCCTCCAGATATAGATCAATATATTCAACCTTCCGATTCCGCTCTTCTCCTCTCCTCACTTACCTCCTTACATGTATCGCATTTCGAACTCGAAGATTCCCAATCTGATAATGGAGATCCAAGATCTGTATCAATTACATGGACTTTCTCTCCAAATGAATATTTTACAGATGAGAAATTGGTCAAGAAGTTTTGGTATAGAAAGAGCCTTGGAGGTTGGTGTGGATTGGTTAGTGAACCTGTTAGGGTTCATTGGAAAAAGGGCAAAGATTTAACTGGAGGTTTATTGGATATGGTTTGTGATGCTTGGGATGCAGAACGAAAGGAAAATTCGAAATCGACTCTAAAACACAAAACTCTGGAGAAGAAAATGAACAATACAAGTATGGGAGGTTTAAGTTTCTTCGCATGGTTTGGATTCATTGGTCGAAAAGTTAGTGAGAAAGAAAGTAAAGAAGCAAATGCTAAAGATTTAGCAAAGAGGGAAGCTAGGAAAAACGGAAAGAAAGTGGTCGAATCGGATGATGATGAGAGTGAGGAAGATGATGAAGATGATTTGGGAATGAAGTTGGAAGTCTTTCCGGATGGTGATGATCTTGCCATTGCGATTACGGAAGATTTGTGGCCTGGTGCTATCAAATATTTTAGTTGGTCTACCCTTTGATTTCCTATCAGTAATTTTCTCCTTCTCAACTATTAAATTTACTAACACACAATTATAGCTGCAGCACAAGAACAAGATGCACTATCAGATGCGGATTTTGAATCAGATGATGATGATGATGATGAAGAGGAAGAATCAAATGAAGCAGAGAGACCAAACAAAAAACAAAGATCCTCTTAATATTCAGGATCAAATATCTTGTTTGGATCGATTCGGTTCTATGAAGGGTATTTAAAAGGGTCGGTTAGGTTAGGCGATCTTCAGAATGGATATGAAAAGTTTGTTTATTTTTTATATCTGGATTGAATTTCTCAGGGGTAGGAAAAGGATGGTTTGCTTGGATGGCGTGGTGTTTTTTGTGTTGAGTCAGAATTGCTATTGCTATTCGATTTGGATTGATTGAGTTGTTTGAATTGAATGGAATTTAATTAATGCATTAAGATAAGATGATAGATTATCAACAATCGCGATGGGGAGTTGGAGTCGGAGTTGGAGCTTGGGGTTTGAATTGGAGAGAGGGTCTTTTTTTGGTAATGTGGGGATGGTGGTTGGCGGTGGATGGGTGATAGAAGAGAGTGGAAGAATGAATGGACGAGATGAGATGATACAATGTAGGAAAGAGGTTTACACTTGGTATCTAGGTACTTGAAATCAAGAACTTACCTATTTATTGTCATCATGCTTCTGCTCTTGAGATGGTTGTATTTGTTGGGTTGGGTTGGAGCTTGAGGAATATGTTGCCAGGTAGGTAGGTGTGGAATTTGGAATTCTTCTCACGTCTGATAGGTATACGAGGAAGATTTTTATTTTTTTGAGTGTTTGTTCATTGTTGAGGAATATCTGCATTTGAATGTGAATTTTTGGAAAAGAAATGCGGAGGGTGAGATGGGATTAGTATGAGTATGAGTATGAGTATGAGTATGAGTATGAGTATGAGTATGAGTATGAGTATGAGTATGAGTATGAGTATGAGTATGAGTATGAGTATGAGTATGAGTATGAGTATGAGTATGAGTATGAGTATGAGTATGAGCATGAGTATGAGTATGAGTATGGCAGAAGTAAAGGAAGAGTATCTAGTGATGATCATAGCTATTTTGATAGTGATGATTACGTGTTGAGTGAGGAGGGATGGATGGATGGATATATAGTTTATCTCTCTATATATAGTTATCCCTTCCTATCAAATACACCCAAACTCCTAATTCCAAAATGTAAACTGTGAACTGTGAACTGTAAACTCTAGATACTCATAGTGATAGGATTGCGTCTCTGGATATATATATGTAGTTGTAGATATGTAATTTGCTTCCTCTTAAAACTCATTAGCATATTTGATATGTTTGTTTGGGTAGATAGGGATATTTTTATGTATGTATGTATGTATGTATGTGAAATAAAATGAGGGGTTTGTGAGTTCTAGAAAATGTATTTATCTCTATCTTGGAACTGGGTAATTGTAGATAGTAGAAGATAGGAGATGGAGATGGAGGGTTGGAGGGTTGGAGAGTTGGATATTAGGCGAGTTGGTGAGTGAACGAGTGGATGGATGGATGGATAGATGGGGTGTTGTGTAAGAAAATGGAAGGGGGAATAGTTTCAGGAGGGGAAGGCAGTGCAGAATTTACTGAGGGAGGGGGGGTGATCGGATTATGATGGGTTAGTTAGCGAGGTGGTTGGAGGATAGAGTTTACGTACGGAGGTTTAAAGGTTTTTTTTTTTTTTTTTGAACTGGGTTTACATTTTTGATGGACTGAACAATCAACGAGGACAAAGGGCAGGATGTGGGAATTGCTTTTTTGAGAATGTTTCTGGAATTGCATCTCGGAAGCGGGGGAAATGGGGGAATGAGAGAATTCCAAGAATATAGGAAAGGGGATTGATTTTTTTTTCTTTTTTTTTCTCTTCTTCTTAATTTGCGGAGAAGCGGGTGCGGAAGGCAGAGTTAGAGTTCATTTGGGTTGGGGAGGGTAAGGTGGAGATATATTTGAAAAGATTGATGGTCTGGAGATGAGAGGCGATTCTTGGGTGGTGAAATTTGTGTGTATGTGTGTGTATATATATGAATTGATGATAATTGTTAGAGTCAGAGTCAGAGTTTGAGTTAGAGACAGATCAAAGATGAAAGATTACTAGGAAGGAGGAGCGAGATATATATATAACGAGGAAAAAGGAAAATGATAATGTAAAACTTTATTTACTAGATAGAGGATTGAGAATGAAGTGGTGGGTTAGGTTAGGATTTGGATAGTTGTGTTTGCATTTTTGGGGCAGATTTTGCAGAGGTGTGTGGGCTAGTTGGAATGGAATGGGATGGGATGGGAATAGTAGAATCTTTGGATCGGTGGATCGGTGGATATCGATATGTTTTATTTTATTTATGGTTGTGTGTGTGTGTTGGCTATAATGGAGTTTTGATCAAGCCTCAGAAGAGAGAATTTTAGATGCTAATGTATCATGTATTCAGAATTGGTCTTTTGTCTTTTCACTTTGTGCTTGTAGAAGAAAGCTGGAGGTCTAGCTGAATCGGTGGGTTTATTTTTTACTATTGCATTTTCGATTTTATTTTTTTCCCAATGTGGAAATGTGGAAAAGTGGAAATGAACATATTTTTCTTCAGATTGGGTTCAAAAACTGACATCTAAGATAGTTTAAGGAGCGTGGGTAGAAGCGATTAGATATTTTGCTTGAAAGTATAAGTGTTATTTTTATTAGAGAGACTTTTTAGGAGAATATCGAGCCGAGAAGGTGGATAGAGGACGAGAAATTAATAAATGGTATGGTGGTAAACTAGAAGGATTGATGATGAGATATCTTAGAGTTCTGATTTAAGAAAGAAAGAAAGAAATGACAACAACAGAAGTAGGATATATCAATCGAGTAAACAGATTTAACTATCTATTCAAACAAACGCTTTAACTTCAAGATATTCTGTGTCGAATAATTTCAACAACCGAGAGTTGTCAACGCATAAGAAGACAAGACAGGGCGATTTTGGATTTCGCAGTCTTTGAATGATGAAGTGAAAATTTTGGAAATGTATGGTGAGAAATTTTCTCAATGTTCTTCTATATTGGGAAGCTGCGTTAAGGGAGTGATGTTGTGATTTGGGAATATGAATACACCTCACACCCGTGCAGCTTTCCTCCAAGCAGTAAGATGGAAACAGCATTCTTTAGAGATTTTAAGATTTTAAGATTTTAGAGAGAGAGAGAGAGAGAGAGAGAGAGAGAGAGAGAGAGAGAGAGAGAGAGAGAGAGAGAGAGAGAGAGAGGGTTAGGAATGAGTATTTCATCTCGCAAATTATATAGATGAGTGCTTGCTTGAGGCTTTAGAGAGGTGTGTAGGATTTGGTTCCTTTGCTTTAAAAATTTCAAGGCTTAATGTGAAGATTTCTGATTGTGAAATATGGGGGTGTGATAGATTCTTTAGCTATGAGTAGATGCTACAAACTATGGCTCTTGGAAGAATTGAATTTCGTGACTTCCGAGGTAAGTGGTAAAGTCCTGTACTCGCTATCGTTCGAATGTAACTCTTGTAATTTCTTTTAGCATTATTAGAAAGTAATGATAACACCACTAGCACTCCCGGCAGTAAGTCTAATCGAGTAAACTAGTCAATTACTCCAGGCTGAAGACCAAGTATTGGCAAATAAGATTCATTGAGCACGTCAAACTGCTCCCCAAAGTCCATATCGATTAAATCCTTTGATTGGCATCAGCTTTCGACGCATTCTAGCTAAGATATCCATGGCTTTATACACGCTCCCAAAATACCAAATTTGAGTATCTAAAAAGGATGGAGATGCTGAAACTTAATATAAAGGGCTTATTGAATTATCATCTTAACTTCTCACAAGAAAGATATGAACTGTATCCAACTACCCAATTCACCTACTCTCCCCCAGATAAAACTGTCATTCCCTAAGAACAAGAAAACCCCATCTGCAATATTTAAACCCCAAATTTCCACATCTCAACATCACCAAATAAAAAAAATAATTACTCTGGTCGAGAGTTCTATGGGAATTGCAAGCGGTAAAACTTCCAAACCATTTATTGCTCGTCAAACTTTAATAAAAATCACGACGTGGTTAACCTCGCAACTAAGCGATGGGATTTTTAACCTCATGTCGTCATCGAACAAAATATGGTAATTGACACTGTCGTTGAATATCAAAAAGTAAGTATACCAACAAAAATAAAAACAATAAGTAGCGACAATAGTAAGATTGATTGAGAGAAGCAAATGTATCTTCAGAAGAGTTTATAATGCGCAGAAAAAAGTTTTGAGTCGAGTCTATACACGCTGCTGCAGTGTATGGTGGCTTCATCTGATTTTCCCAGAAATCATAATATCAATTTTATGTTCTTGGACTGTCATATAACTGATCTTGAGTAACAAGACCGAAATCTCTTTATACCCTTTTCAGTTTCGTTTTCGATAGGTGGATAACCTTAGCATATCCTGTCAGTTTTCATGCGACACGCGAATTTCGGGGTTTATGTACCTATCCTGTGAAAACCATCCGGGCAGAACCTGATGACCGCAAAGATGACCATACCAAATCAGGAATCGAGATACTCTCTCCGTAGCAAAAATGATGAGAGAACTGAGATAGAAAAGCATGAGATGTGGTGATTTGAATCGAGGTGAATCGAGACCTTAACATCTGAAAATCAAACAAGTAATTCAACGACAACAATCAAAGCCTAATAACAACACTCAAAACCAGATCTCTTATTACATCCAAGAAAGCAAATGATGGGGTTAAAGAAAATACCAACAATGTAATTTTGTCACAAGCGGTATGAAATCAGGGCTTTTACCCATCTAAATGAATGGATACGTTGACCCTAGCCCATTAGGTATGAGATGATCATGATATACCCCTTTAAGACCCGTTTAAAATCCACACGCTATGCATTATCTCAAATTCACCTACAAATCTAAGCAAGCACCACTACAGGCTTTCAATAAAGGAAACTGGACTTCGATGTATTCTCACACCCACCACCTAGTTCAAGTGAAGCGAAGCAAAAAAACCATACACGACAAACCCTCTATCATTCAAAAGACCATCACCCAATACAATTCATCCGTCACTTCGCAAATAAAACACCTCAAGAACAAACATCCCATGACCCCATTTGTATCTTCCAGTCGTTGATGAGATGCCTAAATATGCATTCGCATGGTAACTAGGTAGATGCAGCTCTAAAAATCTCGCCTTCTAATCTCCCCGCACCAAACAGCCCCGCCTTCCAACCTCTAAGACAGATAAATCACCGGCCAAAGCCTTGATACATCATACCTGCAAACCTTGACATGAACGAGACAGCACACAACAAGATACACACATACAAATACCAAAGCGTGCATCAACCGCGTGCATGGATATAGCCCCAACGGTCCCGCTTCCCCTAGCCCCCCTGCCAACAGTTTTTCATTACCGGGGTACTCCAACGAATAACCAAAATAGGTAAGAACGACCAATGCAAGATTGACGCCATGCACGTGCATCAACTACCACAACAAGCCAGTACATCCAAGTTCCCAGCTGGACCACAACTCGAAAAGGTTAGCTTGGATAAAAGTATCCAACGCTGCCGAGAAAGATTGCACGTGCAAATCTGGCCCTTTTCCCCTCTTTCGCAGGAGATTTCAGATGAATATTATTGGCTGGCTCGCACATGCATGAATGATACACTTAGGCCCGTGTATACGCACAATCCCGTTTTTACATGGATTTCTCGTGACCCTTGAAAAGTATATGCTACATCATTACTGCAAGTTGTATCCAAGTTACATATTCTGCCGTGTAGATTTAGATCTAGTATCAATAGTTACAAGCTGAACTGCAGACGGGCATTACAAGTAAAGCTCAGCTTCCAGATTTGTCACTTGAAATGCTTGAGTTTTGTACTAGAAGATGATATTGCTAAAGCGAGCCGTGTCAGTTATGTATTCTGCCGCGAAAGTATAAATTTAGTACAGATAGTTACAAGCTGAACTGTACATAAGTATTATGTGTGGACCTTGGCATATAACTCCATCGCTTCGTATGCTTGCGATTTGCGCTAAACGGTAGTTCTACTGAAGCGTCAAGGAGCAGGAAAAAGAAGATAAATAGTCAAGGTATGGAACGGAGAAAAACATCAATTAAAAGAGAATAATTCCATCACTTTCGCTTCATTCTCTGATCAATTCAAAATGCCTTACAATGCCAGATCAATTGATCTCCCCAAATCAGTCGCTAGTGGCGGGTTAGAAGACCCCCGAGCATCCCATCAAGCATTTTTCAAACAACGAATGACATGCCGAGACGTAAAGGATTTCATATCCAACACATCAGAATTCTCGCCCTTGGAACCCGGATCTAACAGGACATCTCACCAGAACAAAGGAAGCAGCAAGAGCCAGACCAAGCTCGATGAAATCATTTCTCGCGCTAAGGAGATTGGAGCACCTAGCGCCAAACAGAATGCGGGACAACCTCTGTCGGACCTCGTCCCAGGGCTAGTTACTACTGGTGGTTTGAGTCGATCTCCTGCTTTTGATTGTCTGCCCGTGGTATCTCATTGGGCTGAGCGTACCGATGAATCTTCAGCCGCGGATTCTGCTGTTACCGTCCGTCTTTCCTCGACCTGGGAGAGTATTCATGTCATTGGAGAAGGAGCCACCATGCAATCTCCACTAGGAGCACCTTGCTGGTCGCTCAAGACTCACGGAATCTCGCCGGTCGATGCGGAGTCAAGTAAATTCTCTCAGAAATACGTAGCCGAAAGCAAGACCTTGGTGACGACTGTTGCTTTGGCTCGTCGAGTCGATACGCCTTTGACCGGAGGAGTTTTGAGTGCTGCTGCTGGTATCTCTTGGATGCGCAATACACGCGTAGCAGATGCTGTCGATTGTGCAGTGGGATTACTTTCCGACGCTGCAGAACTCTTGACCGCACGCAACAAGGTACTAGCAACAGGAACCACACAGCAACTTCCATTTGCCGAGGTGCAAGAGGTACGTATGCCCACTTGGTGCTCAGTGCGTACACCTCTCCCTCCAAAGTTGAGCGGCGTGGCGCTCTCAAAAGATCAGACTACACTCGATGTTCTCGCACGTGAAAATTGTGAGGGGCCGCTACTCAACACCAGTGTGTTTTCAATGTCGATTGGTTACAATCGTGGTGTCTATGGTGGATCTATCTCCGGATTATGGGCAATCATGGATTCAGCCTTCGTTCTTGATTATTCCATTGGAAAAGATGACCCGCAAATGGCGGATAGATTGGCATTTAGCTTCGCTGAAGTGGCTGCTGTTGCCGAAACTTCCATGTCCGCAAGTCCACATATTACAGACATTCGAGTTGTCAAGGGCTGCAATTATTCATGTATACGCCAGAAAGCGATAATTGAAGACGATGACCCAGGGCGATCCCGCCCGTGTATTGTCGTGTGGAATGACTTAGCCCGATTAGCACGTTATAAGCTTGCAGATGCTGTTTTCTGTCATGTATATTACGATTCAGGTGGCGGGGAACAGATGGCAGCAATTGCAGGGCTAGGATGTGTGTCACATGATTGGATCGATCTAGGAGCCGATGTAGCGTGCGGCGAAGTCAGTAATATTATCCCGTCATTAACAAGAGGATCGTTGGAAGAGGAGCCACTCGCCGAAGTGTACTCGCGTTTGACGGGTGCAATGATCTGGTATCGCGATAACGACCCATATAACCCCGCCGCCCTCTGCCTTTTGTTCACCCACTGGTGGCAACTTGCCAATTGCCGCCACAGACCTATCACCCTTCTTGGCCGGACCGATATTGATGCCAACAAGTCCATTGCCGCCACAGTTCCAGATGCAAGACCATCACTAGAGCACTTCAGAGCCTCTGGTATCAAGATAGAACGCAGTCTACGAGCCCTAGCCAATGCTGAGGCACGGCTCCAATCTGTCATTTCCTCAGGTCCCTTGCCAGAAACTCAAGCTGTCATTGATCTCCTCGTCAGCCCTGTTATTGCATACGTGAAAGGCGGAGATCACCTTCCGTTGGAAAATGAATACGTAGGAGCTGTTCTCGCCGCGGAAATAGCTTATCCTCATGGGCAAAAGATTATGGAATTGTGGGATTTGGCAATTGTAATGTGGGAATGCGGAGCTTTGTGGGGGGCAGGAGTGGCTGGACTTGCGTATACACATAGTGGTCGTTTGAATTGTGACAGGGCTCGTGGTGACTTGTCGGAAACTACCTGGAGTTAAACAGAAGCACACTTTGTTTTTAGAGCCACTATACTGAGCATTTCGATTTTTTTCCTTGATGAGTCCTAGATAGCATTGAGCCGAGCCCGCTGGAGAGCTTTCCTTTCTGGCGAGTGTCCAGTATAGATACTGCGCATCCCAATTGAAAAAGTTTAATAGTTGAACGAATACATACGTGCCGAAGTTTCTGCATGCCCCATTGTTGAAGCCACGGAATTTGAATCGATGTACTAAGACATCTACCATTCGACTGACACGGAAAGGACGTTGAGCTTATTCCCACCGTTCGGTATCCAGCTCTTCGCTAAAGCGTTCCGAATCCACCTTGGTACCCGTATACTATACATACCACGTTCTTCTCACGTTTTTGACACGTTACACACGCGTCTACCACGTTCCACCCCCCCATGCGCCACCTTCCAACCCCCGCATTAGACATGAGTACGTGTGACATCCAATCTCGTTTGTTCCAAGAATACGATGCTTGATGTCGATCACCGTCCAATTTCCACCCTCCCCCAAAACCCATCTTCTCCTTTTTTTGCTCTAAGAAACATCTTTGAAGGATTTCCCAGCAGACAATTCTACAAGTCCCCCCATACCCCCAAAACGAACTCGGGTCTCATATAGCGCCGTAATCCGTGCTCCGACATAACGGTCTCAACCCCCCCAGATCACATTTAAGCGTACGCAATAATCATAGTTAGATCCTTCGCTTTCAAACGCACGTGCTTTTTAGCCCAGCTGCATGTGAGGCCGCATATCATACATCATCAACAACCAAAAGCCTTATCTTGACGAGCTGTCATAAATGCCGCAACCACGGTTCCATCACTTTGGAAGAATCGCATGGCGTAACGTTGCGTCTTGAGTTAGATATCTAATCTTTCCAACCCAAAGAATTCAAGCGCCCAGACCAATAGGCGATCTCCTATAATACCCTTTTCATTTTGTGTGAACCTAATATGTACTAGCACTAGTCAAGACGGGCTACACCCGCCAATATGGAATAGCACGTTAACTTTCTCCGTGGTCCCCACCAAATCTCCGTACCCGAAGATCCGTGGCTGATCCCATCACATTTCATCATTTCCTTCATGCATCCGTTGATCTATGCTAATATAGGGATTGAAGCTCAGGAACTTTTCCCGAGAGAGAGTACAGAAAATTCTCGGGAAATATGTATTAATACATTTCCCACTTCGATATACACCTCGACATACACTTCGTAAGAATGTCTCAAACAGAAAAGTAAGGATTGCTAACGCTCCAATTTAAGTGGTATGATTCTCGAATCAGCCGAGTAAATTCTCCGAACCCAGTAATTAAACGTGTTAACAATTTCCCGAATAGGTCGTACTAGCATTTCTGTGTAGGTAAAAAAAAAAACAGCTTAATAAGAGAAAAAGTAACAAAAACATGCAGGTAGATCGTGAGAGTGAATGACAAACGAGATAGGAATAATGAGATATCGACCAGTCCAGCCAACAGGAAGTACCAATGAATCGCAAAATAGTATAATACACATACACTCCATGGAACATTATTCTTACAACCAGGATTGAAACGAAGCTATGCCATCTTCGTGCCTGACATGAAAGATTGGCCGAACCCGAGTGAACGGATATGCTACTTAATACATCAATTGTAAATTATGATGTTTGTGATAAGTGGTAGAGAGGAGTTGACCCGCCAGTAATTTGAGCAATGTGATAGTGGAGACATGATGTGATGTGACGGACAAGCTTAGACCGGATTGCAATAGGTACCACTGTAACAACGGGAACGCGGGATGCAGGGAAACTTCCCAGTATCTTGAAATCCACGGAGACTTTCTTAAGCCCGGAATTCCTATCAGAATCTGAAACGTCAAGATGAGGGATGAATGTAAGCAGCGAAGAAAATGGATTGTCAGATATTCAATTATTCTCTTCCATTCGTATGTAAAATTGGGGCTAATCCCGGAAACATCTGGTTGGCCGCCGTGACGATTAATCCAGGCCAAACACCCATCCATCCATTCCTCCCAATATCTCCTTCCAAATAGTACATGCACTTCTCCAACAAAATCACCCAACTAAACCTATATCTCAATAACACAATGATCCAGAAGACAAACAAAGAATACCACCACCGCCATTCATAACGACAATCTTCGAATTCAGAATTTTCCTTACCACCTATCCATCCGTTCATCCATTCATCCCTCCATCAATTGCCATGCCCGTCCGATATGTGCCGTTTAATTTTATGTAATGTAATGTATTGTATGTAAAAATGTCTTTCGTTCAATCCAAAAGCCAAGTAGTAGTAAACCGAAGTTGAAATCTCGCTCGCATCGCAGTCACAAAAGGGTATCCAGGCGTAGTTCTGACATCCTTTCATTGAATTCCAGTTCGCGCAAGTGCAAGCAAAGCAGACAGAATGTAGGAGAATAAAAGGTAAACAACTCGCAAATGTCATTTTTCATTTCGTCGTAAAACCCTAGCCAGTGGTTCGAAAAAAGTAGCGAATGCGAAAAAGGGCAAAGCGAGTACGAAGCGAATTAAAAGACTGTGCCATCACTGAGGATGGCAATTGGTGGACATTGAGTGTTAGGTCGTGAAATTTCGGCCATCTCTCTACCTCCCTATTGAATTTGTTAGTACAATAATACAGAATTGATGAATCAATGTGACAAACCTTCCAGCTGCCAGCCTCCAACATCTGTGGCAGAGATAGCTTATCTTGACCAAAAAGTCCTAGACTGGTATTGACCTCTTCCAACAACAAGTCTAGGAACCCGACGGTCACAGCTCTCCACTCGACGATCACATCATCATCCGGTGTGAACATTGGAACAACTTCCAAACTTGGCTTGCCTTCTCTCTCTGCATTTCGGTGGAACGCTTCGAGGCCTCTCTTTGTTTCATCTCTTCTTAGTGTTAATACGCCAGTATCAATGAATAGACCACCGTTTCGATATTCGGGTAGACCAGTCAATAGTTCAGCTCCGGCGAAATGGATGTTCATGAGCTTAGTCATTGGTTGCATAAGAGAGTAACAAAGCCACTGAGAGAGCTTGTGGAAAGGAACGATTGTCTCCCAAAGAGGGGTTGCGGCATCTGCAGGCATGGTAGTTAAACGCCATGCATCGCCGATGGATGTACCATCAACTTCTGTGCGAGATGCTGGCCAGATTGGTGCAAGACCATCAATCAAGACACTCCACAGGGTGGGTAAAGGAACGATTGGCACAGATGCGGCTTGTGTTGAAGGATGAGAGATGAGGAAATCTGTGAACGTTAGGATATGATACTGCAAAATGTTGCGAAAATACTACGTACCTAGCATGTTTCCAGGTCTAGCATCTTCACCAAAGAGAGAAGGATTTCGTAAAGCTTTAGCAAGTTTAACCAGTAAACCAGTCCTACCTGCCAAACCAGCAATCGGATTCTGCTCAGTGACTTGTAGACCTGAGCTCATGATCTCCACAGTCAATCTGGACAATCCATCTGCATCGACTTGGTGTGGTTGTTCTGGATCACTACTGAAGGTACCAGCCTTGAACATCTCCAGACTGGCAATTGCCAAGCCTTCACTCCTCCTGTATGTGCGACCATTCTCAACACTCTTATACTTCCATGATGTACCGGCACCAGCATCGAGTAAGACGGATATGAGGAAGAGATCGAGAATTCGGCGGCATCGTTCAGAAGGATCAACTTGGCTTGGCCAGCTTCCCAAGAGCTCTCCGATTCTATCTCTACCTCCTACGTTGAAATGTTGCCATCGACCGTGAGGGGGAATGGCGTTGTAATCGGGTGCAAAATCGCGCTATAATGACAACAAACATTAGGAACGGGGTCTTTCGCACCGGTGAAGCGTGCAGTGAGCAGTGTAGATGTGAACACATACCTTGATTACAGAGACGACAAACTTTGTGGTATCTTTGAATCTTCCCATGTCAACTTCGAAATGATTCAAATCGTTCTTCTTCGCCTTCTCCAATACGATGCCACACCTTTCCCGGACGGCGCCAATGCTTCTCAAATATCCAGCGGGGTCGACATTTGGATCTGGTGCCTTGGGAAGTGCGATCTTTGGTATGGTGGGGATAGACATTCTTGAGAAGCCAGGAGTGGAGGGTGATTTCAGAGAGGATTGTGATGAGCGAAAAGATTGAACTTCAGTTAATTGTGTAGAGTTTGTTCTTGATGATGAACCATTCGAGGGTGAAGTCTTTTCTTTGCGTGAAAAGAGGCCCATACTTCCGTATTTAAACGTCTCCCCTTGCTTGGTCGGTATGCCTTCTTTATGCAGATGCCCTGTATGATGCAGCGCAGTGCGTCGTTTTCGTCCCCTGGCAGGTCACTCGTGGTTTCGTTGGCTGGCCGTACTTGGTCACAATCGCCGGACGCCCTGTTAATCTGCGGAAAAGCTAGGTCGGTCTTTTTATTTTATTTTAATTCGAATCACTTTTTTTTTTCTCGTAACGGGGCCCTTTGGATTATCGTTGTTGGCAAATGCACAGTACAGACAGCGCTCTGGTTTCGATAAGCCCGTAGCTGGTTTGGAGAGGGGAGGGGGCTTTGTAGTCCTTGCGGCCCTTGTTGATATCCGTAATTACTTGATCCTTTCCCTTGGAGAGCTATAGATTTACGGAGTAGGTCGATATTAGGTCCTTGCGTTTGAAATGCTGTCTCGGGAATGGGGATCGACGGGTTCACACCGCGGAAGAGGGAAGAAGACGAGAAAAATGATTTGATGCTTGTTGCCCGAGACTTTTTTGGTGTGGGTAGTAAGTGGGGGAAAGGAGAGAGGGTACTGCTCGAGCTACTGTAGTGCAGTCGAGAGAGACAGAGAGCGCGCGAGCGAGATAGGAAGGATAGGGAATGAGCGAGAGTCGGAACTGTGGATACTAATAATAAAATTTCTTAATTTTCCAAAGAGGAAGGAAGGATAGTCGAAAGGGCGAAGGAATAGGTAGGACGTGATAACAAAAGAGGAATAACGAGCATTGGACGAATTATTCCGGTTAGTGAGATTATGTCCGCATGTGAGCAAGTGTGTGTGTGGGAAGTAGCACCCAAGACGCAGGGAGGACGGAGATGGACCTATGGACCAGTGGAGGTGTGCTATGTACGAGTTTTGCGTATTCCTTTGGCGGTAGGCACAGGACATGCGTGAGGGTGTGTGGGAGCGAGTGCGTATGTATGAGAGCGAGTGTGTGTGTACGAGAGCGAGCGAGCGAGCGAGCGAGAGACCGGCAGCCAGAGACACAGAGAGAGGTGATCTTGGGCAGGAAGAAAGAAAGACGGTCGAATGTGGAATAGAAGATGTGTGTTATGTATGTAATATGATGTAGGATCTATGGTCTACGATCTATGTATGGCTGGCGGGTGTATTGTGATTAGGTGAGAAAAGACTGCTTCTTCGCATGGTATGGATGGATTCGTATGAAGTGCTAATGAGCGTGATGTGATCGTCTCGTCTCTTTTCTTTTTGACCAGGTCCAGACTGCAGAACAATTCTGATCGAATTCCCACCTCCAGTTTTCTCCTCGACTTTTCCCGTAGATAAGCACAGAACAAGGCAAGGTACCAACTGTAAATGCGGTGATATTAGGAATAGTGGATTGCAAATAGTGGAGGGAGAGGTGGCTAAAGGATCGTTAGTAGCGAATATTGTGAATCGTGAGGAACTACCTTGTAAGAAATTGATGGCATATAGAGTACCTGGAAAAAGTTTATCAAGCACCAGAATGGAGCTGCATTGTGTCGGATGAGAGGCTGCTCTGCTCTGCTCTGCTCTGCTTTGCTTTGCTTTGCTTTGTGCTTGACTTGATTTGCTGGCATCCAGTTTCAGCAACATCTAATGCTTGAAGCTTCGAATGGTTCACCAGAGGCCTGAATAGGTAATACTATCGGTACGAGGTTCAAGATCTATGTTTGATAGTGGAGACAATAGCGATTGAGGTGTAGGTATTAGGTAGTCGGGTAACATCTATAGTCTTCCGGAAAGTATACTTATAAGTTAGGTGTGGCATGCACCATGGCTAGCTTCAGCTTCCTTTCTACATTTGTGCGTGTGAAATCCAAGTCGAGAGTTATGATTTACCAAAAAGTGCTGGGCGGATGGTAAGGTAGATTCGCTGATGGAGTCGGACGGGAGGATCACACACAGCCAATTACTACGGCATCTAGGACTATGCTATGGAGAGAGTACAGAGCTTCTTCATCAGCTCGGAAGAAGCTGGTCGTGAATGGATACCTACACTCTGATCTGTGTAGACAGATAATGCATAGTCAATTGGCTGAGAGATGGTGGAATGGCCGTGTAGGATTAGATAATTTAGACGATGCAACATGAAGGAATGGTTAGTGAGTGCACTATGAATACACACATTCCTGTCGATTCTCGGGATGTCAAGATTAGTAAAGCAATTTGGACGATGTGAAATCCACACACACGACGACGGTCAGGGATGGTTCAAACTCAGTCGGTATACGTTCAGGATCTGGAAGAATGCCAGAATATACTTCTCATAAGCCACCGAGACTGCTTGGGTATTACTCCATCCAGAGCGTACGCCAGAATGCGTTGCGTACTTAAATTTTAAGAAAGATCCATAAACCGAGAAGGCCGGTGACATATTGATTGCCGGCTAAATTCCTTTCTCCATGCACCAGGGAATCTGAGGCGTTGATTTGTTCTCATTTGCCTATTGTATTCCTTGCGCAAAACGGGCCAAACTATTCATTCCTGCATACGGGGAAAGTCGTGCAAACCGAGATGATTGATGGCCAGTATGAACTACCTCAGTAACGGTTCGAGCCTCAACGCCATCGTCACTTTGAGCCTGCATAGTATGCGACTATTACTAAAACTTCATCCTATGCGGTTAGTTTTCAGCGAGTGCCGACTAATGCTGAACATCGTTATCCAACGAAACTTCAGAGATCGTAAAATCGGCCAACGACAAGCCCGGGAGAAAGTCTCCAATATCACCAAAACAGACGGAGCGGCGTTGACTTACTCGTTCCCCAGTCTACATGATGGCGATTTTCCAGGGTTCAACACAAAGAAGCAACGGCGATGGCGTACTCTGTGGGAATGGAGAAGTTGATTTGTGCTTGGAACTATGTACTGCTTCCTGAGGTGCTTCCTGAGGAATAATACTACGCTGGTAACAGTTATGGATTCACGTTCGATGTCTAGGATTAATTGGCTGATAGGGAGTACTGGAAGCTTGAGTCTAAGCCTGCATTGTACCAGCTACAAGCGAGTGGAATGGGATTGGAGGATTGCATGGGAATCGCGACTATCCGAAAACGCCTCACGCCATCAACGGAACTTCCGTTTGCCATACACACCATGCCTGACACGATTCATGGATGCTCGGGAATGTGTTCAAGCTTGGGAAAAGGTGTTCCAGTGCAATCGTGAAGAACAAATTACGGTGGGCGACGATGACCATGGTTGGCTGTTGCCGTTACACAGAATGGGCTTTCATCTATTACAGTTTGTTGACACTTCGGTACGGGTAAGCTTTCCCTCTCTCGCCTGTTCGATTGCTGGGTGGAGTGGTGGATGCTTCATAATGTAGAAGCTTCGAGGGCTCCAGCTTCAGACCCTCAAAGAATTGGAAACACGGATCCAGCCCCAAAATTACGGTACCGACGTAAGTGTCCCCATGTCTACAACTCTTCTAAGTCTTGACCAAAATTGCTTCTAGTTTTCCGAGTCCGTGGACACTGCATGTCTACCTGGTATGTGATTACCTACACTGTCATGGAAAGCCTTTCCACACATAAATAATGAGGCTTGACATGATTGGTATCGGCATCTTGTCCCAGAGAGTCGTATTGCGCCGGGATTTGGGCCAGTTAGCACCGAGCATAACCATTCCCTCCCCATCCCGAATATGCAGGTACGAGTAACGAATGGAAACTTAAGATCCATTATTCAAGGGTTCCAGTGGACCGGCTCGCGGATAAATAGTCAGTATTTTAGTCTGTGATGGGCGGGATGCTAACAGCGAGTTATGAAAGTGGCTAAACAGTAGACGATTCTTGAAGGTATCAATGATTTACTCGAATTTCACCATCTAGTGAGAAAGGCGAAGACGAGGGAGCAGTAGGATTTTTGGATCTATTGAAAGGTGACGAGAGATCATACCTTCGATGAGGAGAGATAAGATGATGATGACAAGGAGGCTAAAGAGGAAGGTAGGATCTAAGTCGACATTAACCTTACAAAAGGTAGCACCCGTTACGAGGGATGGATGGTATGAAGAAAGAGGCACAGATGGGCTTGTGCTGATATCAAAATCCCTCGGCACCTTCTGCTAACGATCTTACCTTTCGAGTATCGATCAACCATTACTGGTTAACTCAAAGATGGGGTCTGGAAAAAAGGTTTAATCACGGTGCACATCATGAACAGATTTTAAATTTGGCGTAAATTACAACAGTGTCCTGAAACCGAGTATGGGAATGGATGATCTATTATGCATGCTTCCTGCACCATCTTGCATAGCTGGTTGACTTACTCACTGGTTGATTCACGAGCCGCTCCAATTCATTGCCGTCTCTAGCAAGAGAGAATGGGGAAGCAGATGGTCCCCGAAACAAGTGACGAGATCGACCTCGAAGTTTCTCTCGAATTTCATCTCTTATTGCCGCAAACGCTACTTCTCCATGTGGTTGTTTCTCCATATAGTTACGAAGTGCATTCTACCATCGGTACGGTACGGACCACGGGTTAGCATCGATTCAACTCAATTGGGATTGTACATCCGTTCGGCGACAATGCAGTGGCCATGCTGGCCCAAACACATACGTAATATATTATCCATGCTCCCATGCAATTGTGCATTTTGAACGGGTTCTTCTTGTGTTGCTGCCAGAAAGCATAATTTAGATCCTCAATATAAATTAATATATTTCTCATCGGCTATGTTGGTGCTCTGTTGACGGATTGAGGAATACCGAAAGAACAGACCCCTTGAACACTCGAAGACGGAAGGGAAAGATGGAAGGAAATACGTATCATATCTAATCATATCATATCATAGTAATGGAATACGGATATGAACATGGTCTAGAATCTCCGTGCTATGATTTTCCCAGATTTTGTTTGAGAAAAGTGTTTCATGGGATTCATGACTCTGTTTGGTAAGATTTGCTCGCATCGTGCAATGATTACTTTTGTAGTGAGTCGTATTGAGTAGTGGGTGAGTGCATGGAGCAACTGGAGCAAAAGAAGTTTAATTATCAGACGAAGCTTTAGCCCTTTCCACATAGCCAGACATAGCCAGACATATCGATGCAGATGTAGCCAGACATGGCCAAACATGGCCAGATGTGGCCAGACTGAAATGAAGGGGGAAATTCTTCGGCTGATCTCGCTCGAAGCGGAGGGTTTCTTGGGATGAGTGCATCTTGAATCAACATCGATACTGATATGATACCGATTTGATTTGATGTAATTTGGTGCACCGGAATAACGAAAAGTAGGTAAACTCAAAACCGTCCTAGGAGAATGACTAACAGAAGCCTCCGAAGCTATCAAATCCAAAATCGTAAAGCTTTCTAAGCTTCATTTCTCTTTCGGGAGATCACCCGTTTGGGCCATTGTGCTGAGAAATATTGGTTTGTGCTCGCACCGAAGATTGAGGCCCGATGGTTGCAGCCTGAAACGTCAGGCTGCATATTAGTCAGTCGGTCCGCCAGTCAGTCGTTCTCGAGTCATTGTCGCCGAAAGGAAAAAAGCGTGACATAGCTTCTACGGTAAGCGAAACTCGCCTCAAACGCAATATCACTTGGGAAGGAACGTCATCATGAATGTTCAGTGGTTTCAACAATATCCTCCCGCAAATACCTGAATAGCGAATTCCCTCCTAGTTGATCTCCTGCGCATATCCTTTTACCCTTTACGCATTGCATGCGTCCAGTCTTTTCCTGTTACGTCTAACAAATGGATGATCTTAATGGTCTAGATTGGTCTTCGGCCTCGAACACGGAACAAAACAAAGTATCACCTGGCACAGGCAATTATTATCCCACGTTACGTCCAACCCCTTCGCCGGCGATCACTGGACGAAATACCCCTCTGTCTGCTCAAGCTTCGGGAGCTTCAAAACCATTTGCGCAGCCCAAAACGAAAGCTCCAGACAGCTTCTCGAACCTTGTATCTTTTGGGTCTTCGAAAACGAACACGTTGACATTACAACAACAGCAAGCAAAACTACAAGAAGAAAAGAGGAAGAAGGAAGAGGAACAACGCAGGCAATATGATGCGCAATTCGGAAACACACAATTTTGGGATGGATTGGGTAATTCGGGAAGGAACTTGGCCGGGTTGTCGCCAGTCCCTTCACCAATCCCTGCCATAACGAGCCAACCTTCCCCATCACCGTTTGCGCCAACTACGTCCCCTCCACCAATTGGAACTGGCACTGGTGCTTCCGCGGACGATGATCTTTTTGCGGCCTTCAACAAAGATACTAAAGTAGACAATTCAAGTCACTATCCACCACCTTCTACCTCTTCAAGTCGTACGCATACTCCAGGATTTGGCACAACTAAAATACCCGACTTAAGTAACCCGCAAGCCTGGGAGCAACCTACAAGTAGTTCGGGGGATTTTGGGGACGACGATGATCCGTTTGGATTGGGCCAATTGAAACAGTCAACCTCTGTGCCAGTACCCGTTTCAAATACAACAGACGATGATGATTTCTTGGGGGATTTGGGAAAGCCAGTGGAAGAAGTGAGGAGATCTACACCTGCTGTGCCAGAATTGCGCGAAGAATCAAGTTCTGAGGATGAAGAGCCTAATGACCCTTGGGATAAGGCTGTTGCCGAACTTGTGGATATGGGCTTCACGGCAGAACAATCGAGACGTGCTTTAACTGAAAGTGGCACTGGCCTTGATATACAAGCAGCTGTCGGGTGGATACTGAACGATGCGCATGCACAAGCCAAAGCAAAGGCACAGCCTAAAGAGCCTAGTCAACGGAATGGTTCCACTTCACATGGGGAAAGGAGGAATGTGTCAAGTGATGGGCGAAAAGCCAATCCGGCATGGATGCGAGAAGAAGGAAGATCTCAATCACAGCAACCTCGAAGGGAGGATAATCGTTCACCAAATAACGAAAACGACTTTTCCAAAACTGCCGCTGCTGTTGGAAGCAATATTTTCAAGACTGCGAATTCTTTTTGGAAGACATCCCAAAAGAAAATTGAGAAAGCAGTTGCCGAGTTCCAAGCGGATGCCGATCCCAGTCAACCGAAGTGGATGAGAGAAGCAGCAGAAAGAGAGGCTGTGTCTGAGCAACGTGCAAGACGGGTGAAAGCTGAAGCTGAAGCTGCTAAAAGCACTCCTGACGTCACAGATGAAGCTCTTGCATTAGAAAGTGGATCTAGACCTCAGCCAAGGAAACCGAAAGCAGCCACGTCTGATTCGGGCACTTCACGTGACACTTCTCCATCTGCTGCAAGATTCCCTCCCGAAAGGCCTACGTCTAACCCACGTTGGCAGCAAACACGACCCCAGAGTCGACCTACTCCACCTCCAGCGGCTCCTAGGGTACGAGTCAACAGGCAAGCAATAGAAGAAGAAAGTGCCCAGGCATACGTAAGCTCTGCTCGACGGAAAAAGCCCACTCCTCAACCCACACGAGAACCGGAGCCCGATCTTCTATTCAATTCATCACAGCCAAAGCCATCTTCCACGCCAGCAGCTTCTAGGCCAACGCCGAAAACGACAGCCACATCAAAACCTTCTACGCCAGTTCCTTCTAGACCAAAGGCTCCTCCACGTACCATTCCTGCTATTTCTCCCATTGCCCTGAAATCTTCTACACAACATCGTCTAGAAGGCAAAGCACATTTTGACCGTGGTGATTACTCAGCAGCCCATACATCTTACACCTCATCTCTCTCACCTTTACCTCAAAACCATCCAATAACTATCCTCTTACTTGCTGAACGATCTATTAGCTCGGTCAAAACTGGCCACCCACGTGAGGCCATCTCTGATTCTGATCGTGCTATCGAGATTATTGGAACTTCTCGTGGTCAAGATGAAATTATCGACTTGAGTACCGGTGCTGCAGATGACCGTAAATCTATGAAAGAATACTGGGGCAAAGCTTTGACAAGTAAAGCCGAAGCATTAGAAGCACTTGAGAAATGGAAAGAGGCCAGTGATGTCTGGAAATTATGTATAGAGGGTGGTGTTGGTGGAGCAACAGCTATTCAAGGTCGTCAACGCTGCGATAAAGCTCTCACTCCTCGCCCGGCATCTCGTAGTGTTCAAAAACCTAGACCAAGACCCTCGGCTACAGCATCGTTAGCTCCAACTCCTGATTCAGATGCTGTTTTGCGTTTACGTGCTGCGAATCAAGCTGCTGAAAAGGCAGATGATGAGAAGTTGGCTCTCGTGGATAAGGTAGAGGAGAGAGTCAATAAGTGGAGGGAAGGAAAACGAGATAATTTAAGAGCGTTGATTGGGAGTATGGAAAATGTACTTTGGGAAGGAAGTGGCTGGAAAAAAGTCGGCTTGCATGAATTGGTTGTTAATTCAAAAGTTAAGATTAATTACATGAAGGCGATTGGGAAGTGTCATCCTGATAAGGTTAGTTTTCTTTACGGTTTTATTCTTTCCTTGCAGGTGGAGATGTGAAACTGGCAGAAATTAGGATTGAAGCTAATTATTACAATTATAGTTACCTCAAGATGCATCCCAAGAAGTAAGGATGATTGCCGCGATGGTCTTTTCGACATTGAATGAGAGTTGGGATAGTTTTAAAGCGCAGAATGGCATGTAATGCATGCTTTGCGAGAAGATGGGACATTTGAATTCCAAGTCCATTCATTGACTTGGAGAACGAAAAAAAAATGAACTTATGTTATGATGATGACGATGAAGATGATGAGAAATTACTTGGATAAAATTTTGCAAAAGCTTTAATTAAAGATGTGATTTCTGTTTGTTTGTTCGTTCTCTCTTGTTGTTCTTGGTACTTTAATATATTGACGCTTTGGGTTCGCACTTTTTTCGTCTTGGATATTGACTAGGTAGGTAGGTTGGTTGGTTCAATCGGTCGTGATCCTCCCCCTCCCTCCCCCCCCCCCCGCGTGAAGAAAAGATGCATGGCGTAATTAGGGGGATTTATATACGATATCAGTTAACCGATTGGTGTTGTGGAGATGTTATTATGTATAAGTATAGTGTAGTATAGTAAGTGAGTTGGTAGGAGATGGTGATGGTGGTTATTATGACTTTATTCCTTAGGAAGGTTGTGTTGTTTATCTTTGCAGGTAGAGTTTCTTGATGCTTTAGGTTGATGTATAGATATTGGTATTGGATATGAGGCTTGAGGTTTGAGGTTTGAGAAGCGGATTATGGGTTGTGGATTGTAGGTTGTGGGTCGTGGTGTGATATTTAGTATGCAAGTATCCATCGGGTTCCGTATAGTGAATATGTGGGTATGTGCGTGTGTGTGTGTGTGCTGTGTGGAATAGCTGTGAGATGGTTGGGATGGAATCTTCTGATCTAGGGGTGGGTGAATATGTAGGTGAGGTGTGTGTAGGGGTATGTATATGTATTTTTCTAGAGATATAGGTATAATAGCTTAGTTACTTATAATTGGTATGATCACTTTTTTGCCAGGGGAGTTGAATATTTTCAAAATACGTAAGTAGATCGTGCATGTAGTTTCTTAAGATGTTTACGATGTTGGGGGTGAGTGAGGGGGATATGTATGTTGGGGTTCGATTGGATGGCTGTCTCTTTGATTTATTGTGTATATTCAATCATAGATGTATTATTATTGATCGCGAGGTAAGTGGTGTGCTGGCTTGAGAAGTTGGATAGTTGGAAAATGCTTAATAATGTATATTATATATATATGTAGCTTGTGTACGCGTAACAAAAATTACAGAGTGCTTATAAGATTTTACGGAATGTACTCAGGGTTACTTTATTGACACTAGAGAGGCGTAGATTTTGGGCATTGATAAGTGGTTTATAGTTATTATTAATTTTAGATGAGTTCTCGAGAAGTTTTGATGCATGTCCAAGTGCGTATCGCTTCGAGTCATATATCTATGTCGTAGTGATGTTAGTTGGTCGAGCTAGCGATTTTTCACGGAGCTAATGTAAAGCTAGCGGGATCATGTTAAGTTAGCAACACGCTAGCATATATAAGAACTCAGATATGCAACAAAACTTCTGGGGACCTGAAAGTTGTCGTCTGGGGATTGTAAGTGTTTGATTTTTGGAGAAAGTTTGGAGTTTATGGAGGATAGATGCTTCGGATGGGAGTAGATAGTATGTGGATCGTACTAATTTATTGATGGGGATAGTGATAGATTTTGTTCTTGTTAGTGCATGAATTGAAAGCAGATTTCTGGATGGCCAGGAGTTTTCAAGGCAAATATCGAGATGTCCTCTGAAAGCAGGGCTTAAGATTTCGCAAATTTTCAATCAACTCGATCGCAACTTCTTCTGATAACGGTAAGCATACTTCCATATGCTTCATGCATACATCTCAACATCGCTCTTACCAATGAAACGAGAATTTTTTGATATGAGATCGATTCCTTCTTCATGTTATAAAGTTCTCATCTTCCAAATATCCATTCTCGTGAACTTGTGATCTTCGATGACATCAATTCATTACATTATTCACAGACAGCTTTATATTTTTCCACTTACCAATTTCGATTCTTTTCAATGAATCCGTCGTAGAGATATTCTATATTCTGAGTATGTACGCATCATGTTCGAACTAATATCAACATAACCCCTTTCACCAACTGTCATTCCTCATGTTTAGTATCAATATCCAAGAACAAGAAAATCATCTCCAGCATTTTTTCTTCTCTTCTCTCCTATTCCTATTCGTTTCTCTTCATTGCAAGTCTGTCTCCCTGAAACCCTTCAAAAGTCACCCCAAAATTATAATATCATGAAGTGAATTGAAAAAACCGTGGCCGGAATAAGCCGAGCCTCGTTTTTCAGCACACAAGCAAGCACAACAACGGCTCCGACTATATCAAATTCAGTCTATCTTCCCGATTCGGTAAATGCTACCCTTCAAACGAACAATCTCGCAAGTTCCAGAAATCGCCAAGCAGCCCCAAGGAAGAGGAACTATGGATTTCTACAATTTCTATAGGTGTCTGATACAAACCATGTTAACTCAGAGATAATATCCTAATTGAAGACAGAAGAGATCGTTATATTCGTGATCTCTTGGATGTTGGCATACTCTATTAAAACTGGTGTTCTGCTCATCTGGCTTCGTTCATTTTTTGATCTGGGATCAGATAGCCTTTAACGAGATGATTAGTCAATTGTAATTCATATGACTACAAAACCATTGAGGCACAGCGTGTTATTATATCTTGTAGTGTCAAGTTTCTTCAGTGCAACGGTGTGGCTTTTCACGCTAGAGATGCTGAAATCAAACGTCAAAATTGGAAGCGAAGAGATTCTGAGATATGCAACGATGCAAACATTAAAAATTGAAAAGACAACGCGGAAGTTAACAAATGAATCCATTGACCGAAGCCAAGATTACTTTGTATATGATATCTTGATAGCTTACTCAGATGTTAACCTCGAGTTGATGATGACTCGCAGATGCATAGAGATGCAGTAACATTATGGTAAAACTGTAGCTTTTGAAATCAATAAGTTCAGTGCCCTACTTTTGGGCCACCCCTCTTTTGGGCCACTTTTTCACACCAAAAATAACGAAAATCACGATTTTTAATTTCTTTATTTATTGATATCATCAACTGAAATTGAAATCATAAATTATTTATATAAATGTAAGCTAATTCTGAGATTTTCAGATTTTTAGCAATTTTTTGTAATAAGATATAAATGATTGAAATATTGATTTTCGAATTTGTATGGGAATCACATACAAATTTGAAATTTTGTTAAAAACAATAATAACTTTTCAACAAAATTTATTAAAAATAAACTACAAAATTTAATTATATTATTATATATAATTATATATAGAAATTTAAGCTTTAAAATTTTACCAACCCATATTAAGATTTTATTTGAAACTTTAAAATTTACAGGGATTAGAAATCAGTGATTTCTTTATAAGTCGATATCCACTCATTTTTTATATATTTTTCTTAAACCTTATTATTAAATATATCTGAAAACCATTATAAGATTTTACAATTTATTTTTAGTCATTTTTGTTGAGAAGTTATTATTGTTTTTAACAAAATTTCAAATTTGTATGTGATTCCCATACAAATTCGAAAATCAATATTTCAATCTTTTAAATTTCAATCAAAAGAATTATGGAAAATCTAAAACTTCTCAAACTGATTAATATCTATATAAAGATTATTTAATATAAAATTTTATTAAAATATATTCAATTTTGATGAAGATATTAATACATCAAAATGGCTAATTTTGGTGTAAAAGGGTGGCCCAAAAGAGGGGTGGCCCAAAAGTAGGGCACTGAACTTAGTTGGTATCAAAGCGCCTCAGGATCTGTAGATATCCAACTCATAAACTCTGAGCTCAGTGCGATATAGTTTAGACATGAGATGAACATAGCCGATTTCTTGAATTGGTTGAAATATTACCATTCTTGTCTTCCAAGAGTAGTTCCATCATTCGATAGAAGCATTGCTCTTTATCCAAAATGCAAAAAGTAGTTTGTCGGTTAGACTTGTCCCAATGATAATAGTGATTACCAAGATGAGCGAGATATTTTTGGTCTCTAGATGTAACGTGGTTTAACACCGAGTGCACCATATCACCGAATGCACCACTTCAAAATACACCAAAATTAGCCTTTTCCTAATATTCATATTTTAATAATTAATCAATATTTTTTAAAAAAACAAAAAAGATTTATTAATAAAAAAATATCTTTTATAAAAATATTAAGTTTTTATATAAAATTTACCATTATATTCTATAAAAAGTGGAAATTGTCACGATTTTCGTTACAAAAAACCTATCTCTATAATAACTACTATATTAATTCAAATTTCTAATAAATAATTAAATTTCTATAATATTTATATAATTAAATGTTATAATTTCAAATTTTGAAAAATTAAATTATTAAATAAAGAAAGTGCACGGTTACGCACAGACGTATTTTGTATGTAAAATTCGTGGTGCACTCGGTGATATGGTGCACTCGGTGTTAAACCACGTTAATAGATCAGATGAGAGATGTCTTCATCTTTTCCACCCCCACCACATGCATCTATATTTGGAATATTGTAACTTCCACGTGACATCAACATTATTGCTGCCTGAGATTTCAGAACACTACGGTTAATGCCACGGTTGATGCTGCTCCAAATCTTGTGTATATGTTTCATTTCAATAATTTTAGTATCTTACTACAAATGCAACGACTAACAACATAATAATAATCCCTCATCCTATCGATAAAACTACATCTACAACTGTCATTCTGCAAATTGTGCATTCGCTGCTCAACTTTTCGACGCCAGCTACTTAAAAGGCCGCATCAATAATAGTCATAATCTGTATATGGCTCTGGATTCCGGCTCTTTCCCCGTCGTCCAAATGACTTTGGACTGGGGCTTCTCGCTCTCGCTCACAGATGCCGTCCTCGTCTCGGTCGTATATCAGCCTGGCACTTTGGACACGCTTTCATACGACATCCCCACGTAGGGCACTTCAACAAGTACGTCCAGCTTTCATAACACCGCGGACAGTTATCTCGGCCTTCGATCTTCGACCACCAACCGCCATGCCGACAGTTAAGAGGTTCGTGCAGAGTTTCCCCCGATGCGAAGAAGTCATCATCATGGCCAGAGAAGTCGTAGCGGCTATTCCATTTGTTTTTGTCATCAATGTCGTTTTTCCATTGTCTGTCTCGCTCCTCCTGGTGTTTCTGTGCTGCTGCTCGTCGCTTCGCTTCTTCCTTTCTCGACTTTTCTATTGCGGCCTGTAGTTCTGCTTTGCGTTTCATCATCTCTTCTTGATATGTCCTCAACTCTTCTTCACGCTTTCTCATATCTTCTGCTGCTTTTCTGTCTCGCTCTTCTTGCTCTTTTTTCCGAGCCTCTGCCATCCTTTCTCTGTATACCCTCGCTCTTTCATCTGCTTGCCTCTGTTCTTCAGCCTTGATTTTTTCTTCAATCATTCTTATCTTCCCATCATCAACCTGATCCGCAAGTTCCACTTCTCTTTGCGCCGTTAGCAGCAAAGCTTTCTCCTTATCCAATTCCGTACTCTTCGCTTCGATTCGCCGCTCCTTCAGATTCATCTCAATCTTTCGTTCCTGTCTGCTCCTATCCTTTCGCTCTTTTTCATCCTCACTAACCACAGCTCTCTTGATGACCGGAGATAACAACCACGCACCCCAACCATTTCTCCATGCCTCTTCCACGTCTTCGATAGCGTCATTTTTCTTCAAAAGCTCAATTGACTGCTTCAAACTTTGAATATCTTTCTGCAACCGCGAGATCACAGACTCAAATGCATTTTTCTTGGTCGACCATCGCGCCGCACGTTCCTGCTTTGCCTTTCGCAATGCAGCGATTTGTGCCGCATCAGTGAGTTTGGACGACGCAGATGCGGATGTTCGAGGTTCCGGTTTGTATTGAGGTTTTGAATTGCTCTGGGGCATTGTTCCACCTTTTTTGATGGAGGGGTATTTGATGTCGTAGACGCGGCGTTTGCTCTCATCTTTCAACGTCTCGTAGGCTTTTCCAAGCTATAATTTTGAATTTAGCACTATACGATAGACGTAGCAAAGAAGATTGAAAGATCTTCTGAGAATAACCTAGCTATAGAATGAATATCAACATACCAACTGAAACGCCTCCGTGGCATCAGCTTTATCATTTCGATCAGGATGCAGTTTCAGCGCAAGCCTTCTATAGGATCGAATTATTAGATCTTGAGTGGCCGTTTGCTCAATCTCAAGGACGGCGTAATAATCTTCTGTGATCTGTACCGGCGCCATCGTATCTTTGGATCTTTTGGAGTCTCTATCCTGTATGCTTATTTTATTGCCGTGTCTAGTCGTTTGTTATTCAAACAGGTATAAATCCATCCAATCACGTTTCCCGCAATTTTCATGGGAGGTGTAACCTGAATGGACCATGTGTGAAAGATTGTATATAAATTGAATCGGCGACGGAACGAAAAGTCGAGTATCTTTGTAGTAACTTTGATGCTGTTATCTTTTATTGGGGATATTCTGATTCGATTTCGTGCTTCTCAAATTTTCTCCTTGGTATTCGCTGGCACTCGTCATCTATCAGCGCGCATTTCTACAGGTTGCATATATCTACCACAGTGCCTTATTGGATGATTCTCAAGCCTCGTTTTTTTCGATCACATATCTAGGTGATAAGATTGATTGAGATACTGTGCGAATGGCTTCATGTGAAGTAAACTGAAAGCGTCAACAATCCAAGAAAAATTGGAAAATGAAATTAACAAAAAAGGGAACGGTAAGTGACCGCGAGAATAAACAGGGTGTAAAAATCTTCATAAGTATAAGTTCCTGTTAAAATCCCTACTATTATAATATCTGCGTATATATTAAATAAGAGGATCACATTCTATTTAAGATATTTACTTTTCAGTGTTCGTCTATTTTGTCTTTAAATACGTAATGAAAAGGTCAAACAACTAGGGCTTAGTATATTTCTTTCGTATCTGAGCAGAAGTCAAACCTCCCATACTAAAGCCCATCAAGATCTTATCGTTGCTCTCGATGTTTTTTTTTCGCCCAACAGATTTATGGTCTGTTGGGCATGGCCCTTGATAGTCCGAACCTTGACTCGGATTGCCTTAGCAAAGGTAGCCGCTCTAATGTACCAGCGTCCATCCTCAATCGTGTAACGATAATTCTGCATGCTGGTTGGTATCCCCGATGTCTTGTTGTGGACAGGTGTACGCTTGCCAAACTCGTCCTCTTCCGTGAAGCTCAAACTATACATCTTGTGACCATGATCCATTGCATTCAGACGTGCCGAGAGATAGTTGAGTTCAACGAGAACAGCGCGTCGATCCGCATCGAAAGCTCTGATCTGCAGCTTTACGCTTTCGGTCAAGCTGTCGAAGTAGAATGTTCACGGATGTCCGCTATCAATCCTCGACATGTTGGCGCAGGCAATGGGAATATGAAAAACTGGGTTCATGTAATTGAAGAAGGCATCAATGGCATTGTACAAAATCATAACCTCTATTTTCAGCATGCTCATGGTAAGTTGGCACTCCTGCTCCATGAAGCGAACGTTTTTGTCGATCCTGGATGTCGAAGTCGTATGTGATTCCACCAACCAAATTTTTCTGCCATTCATGATATTGTGAACGGAAGAAACATCTGATTCGTTTCTGGTGGCATAGGGTGCAGCGGTGAGGTCGGTGATCATTCGGACCCGTTTCAACAGTCCCATCTGCTCGGCGAGAATGCTAAAGGCATGAGCCTTGACGATCGTCAGCACAAGATGACTGAGGTCCATATTCAGCTGAAGAAAGTGATTGATGACATCCTCGTGGCTATTCTCGCTTTGGTCACCCTTCAATATGATTGAGACATATATGTTGCGAGTATGCTCTACCAGGTTTCGAAGAGTGGTCGTTGCCATTATGTTGGGTACGCCATTGATTTCGACAAAGGATAGATTGTCAAAATTGGCAACTCTCTGCTCGACATCCTCTTCCCACTTCCTTCTATTCCTTGAGCAATGTCTCTTCACAGTGAAGAGACCACCTCGTTGAATCTTCCGAACTTTGCCAGAATGATTGCTTCGTGCGGTGAAATAGACATGATAATCCTGGGTGGAAAATTGATCCATCAGTCTCGAGCTGACAGCACTTACTCCATAGATACCGATCAATTGAGACATCTGTGAATGGTTAATATAAAAATGAAAGAGATGATCGTGTGAACCAAACTTATTGTTCGAGTCGAAAAGTATATTTCAGATAAAGCGTGCCAAAATATTGTATATGGCAAAAGCATACAGCTTATATACCAAGTATCTTGTGTACTATAATATGGTTGAGATAACGAATGAGACACGGCATCACCTATCAGTTGAAAGTCTGCACACTCCGAAAGCTTAAAGACGATGCACTGTACAATGTACTACACACATCATCCCAGTCTCTGATAGGGATGCTTTTCTGTCCGAAGGAAGGAATTAGTCAGGAGCGATCCATGAGTGTTATGCTTTATATCTTATCCATTCGAGAAATTCAGATTATTCAAGAGGACAGTCAGCAGAAACAAAATGTTATTTGAGTTTATATATCTAGAGAAAAGGAGGTAAACAAGTCCTGCCAAAGAAGTGACGCCTTTAGAACTCCTTTGAGATTGTCATCAGCAAAGTGGCGGTCATCGGAATTTTCTCTCTCTTGTCGAGAGCTTGGTAGACCTTGATCACATCCTGCTTGGCTCAACCCCCCCGGCAAGAACCTGAAATCAAGGAAGTTTCCGAAGATTTTAGCAATCTCAAACGCAATGAGCCTGCCGTAATCGGGAAACGAGATCTTGTGAGGAACCAGATCGATGGTTTTACTCAAAAATTCAGACTTCTGCAGAAGAGATTGAAGCGTGTCCTGCGTCAAATGTCGAGCAATACCAGTGGCAGCGTATACTCGATAGCGTTCTCTGGACAGCACCCAATTCTTCTGGGACTGAGGGCTATAGTGCTCCTAGAACTTCAGCAAATGGCAAGATTCCCATCGTCATTCAAAAACTTGCGTATTCCTACAATAGCGATCTCCTGATCCTGCACCCAGTGGAAAATAGAATTCATAAATATAAGATCGAAGGGGCCGGTAGCAATCATTCCCATCACATTCTCTACCCTTCCCACAGGAAGAGAAATGACGAGTTCAGCTCCCCCTCCCCTCTTGCGCTTCTCATTTTTTGTGGCAATGTTCTCGTTGCCGAGAAAAACTCTGTTTTCCAAAGGTTCCCTGTCAGGAGTGCTTCCATTAGGGCCGACGAACCTTGCAATGTAGATAGTGAGAGTTCCCGTTCCATAACCAAGATCCAGAACGCGTAAACCCGTGAGCAGAACCGCGTCGAGCAATAACTTAGTCCACGAGTTTATTGCCAGACTTGAGTTGATACTTTTTATTTATCTCTCATAATCTTTAGCAAGCTGCTTTGTATCGAGGTCAAGCCAAGCATTGACGATTGTAAAAAAGCGTATGATAATCTCAAAAAGTAAGAATTGAATGTCTGCGTGGAAGCTGATCAGAATGATAGCTGTATTTGAAAAACGACGCAGAGAAATGGGAATTGATACCCATGGAATGTTGCCATAAACCGACAGGCGTTCGATACGTGCTGATTAGAATTTTTTTGGATCTGATCAGTCAGTATGCGTGTATTGATCAAGACCTTCTTGAACCATGTTCCACGTTTTGTCAATCGCATGAGTTGGTAGTTCTCAAGCGCCCTGATTTTCAGAACTAGATATGTATGGTAAGACTTGGCCTGCAAACAACAAGAATGTCGCAGGTGGTAGTGGCAATCGCTCCATCTGCACTATGCCTTTCTCTGTAGAAAAAAGTGCGATTTTTATTAAGTGAATGGTAATTACAACCCCCACCCCGCCCCCCCCCTAAGAAAATAAATCAATAAAACTGGAATGCCAGTCCTTACTCGATATGAATATTGCAAGACAAAACATAACATACCATTGATCAAGAGGATAGGGGCACGGTAAAGTAGAATAGTAACTATTCAAAATCTTGAGATACAGAAGATAATGATGCCTTATAGATTACCAATATTGAAGCTGACATGCCAAGAACTTTCAAAGGCAAACAATCATATTAAGTCTTGACATCTGTGGAATACAATTCCATGACTTTCGGAGACCTGTATTTCCTTCTCTTCCGATCAAGACAACCTTAGCAAGAGACAGCCCTAACTTTCCGCTAAGCTGTGAGGATAGTTTGTTCAAACTTGAACACGGCGATCTTACTAGAGCCATGGTGACTACTTCTTAATAAAGCAAGTAGTCAATCTCGAGATCTTTCACGGGAAAATACCATGACAATCAATGAATACGCGAACGACAAACAAAGATTCGTCTATGAACCAACCGTGACCTCAGCACGCACGGCCCCAGCAATTCCACGCTAATAATAACCTTAAACCCAAGCTCTAGATTAGCCTCCCAGAGCTCCAGCTCGAACATTGAATCTCCAAATTCGAACAAGCACAACTTCTCACTCACTCACCCCAACCCAACCCAATCCAAACAATGTAATGTCTACCCCTCAGCTCTCCCGTCTCAGCAAAAGCGCCTTCAATCCCCCATCCAAAAATTTCTTCACTTCCTCCCCTCTCCGCAACGCCCCCTCCACATCTAAATCGAATCCCAAACAACCGCGAGTTCCCCAACGATTCTTCTCTTCCACCCACCCACTAACTTCGACGCCCAAACCACACACCCCCATATCCGCAACCTCCTTCTCATCCCCGCCTTCTCGTCTGCAGAACCGTTTGCAAACGCTGCAATCCCGACTGCCTAAATTTCTACATCCATATACATCTCCATTACTCAATGCGCCAAAGACGTATATTGTTTCGTTTTTGATTTTGCATGAGATCACGGCTATAATACCTATTTTGCTTCTTGCGAGCGGGTTTCATTATTCGGGATGGTTGCCCTCTGATTTGATACCCGAGGAAAGAGTTGAGAAGGCGAAAGGCATGTTTGAGAGGTGGTTTGGGAGGAGGGGATGGTTTGGTTATACCGCGGGGTCTAGGTCGGATGGGGTTGATGGGAGTGAGGGACGAAACAGTATGGAGATCGGTCAAGGAATAAATAAGGAAATGGGAGGAGATAGTAATATGAGTGGGAAAAGGATAGTACTAGAAGTTGCGACGGCGTATGTGATTACGAAGGTATTGTTACCCGTGAGAATAGTGGTCTCTGTTTGGGGCACACCTTGGTTCGCAGGTGTTATGGGGAGGATTGGGAGACTAGGAAGGGGAGGGCAGAAATGATACGTACTATATAATTCGTGGGATGGGCCATGTATGGTTAGAAGGGAAATGTATATATGTATTCAGGTACATCCAGACGATAAAGCTGGTCGGGAAATCAAGACACGACTTCAATATGGAATGACAAAGATAGCACAGATGATCACGAAACCCAATCTCACATGTATATACACACAAATTGAGGTTGATTGACTTTTTATTCATGTATACGTCTACCCACCATCATCAGAAACAATCTTCAGACATGACATTTGGAGCTAATTGTTTGCTGGAGGAAATGACAGAACATCAAATCTAATCTACTTCTCGTAGACCCAGTCGTGTTGAGCGGATTTCCATGAGAGAACCTCACCCTCCTTGAACCAGAGAGCAATCTCCTTCTTGGCGTTCTCGACAGAGTCGGAACCGTGGCAGACGTTGCGTCCGACATCGATGGCGTAGTCACCACGGATGGTACCTGGGGCAGAGGCCAATGGGTTGGTGGCACCGAGGAGGGCTGAAGAGAAAGAGTTAGATGGTGTGGTTGTTGGGATAAGTGAGACAAAGGGGTTACTTACTACGGCCAGTCTTGACGGCATCACGTCCTTCCCAGACCATGGCGCAGATTGGGCCAGAGTTCATGTCTAAGTATTGTTAGATACGTGCGTGGTGTGTAGAAGGTGTTTTCAGTTAGGCAGATACATACAGTTGACGAGACCAGCGAAGAATGGCTTGTCGGAGAGATCAGCGTCTGCATAGAGTGTTAGTCTCAATAGTCCTACAACGTCTATTTCCTCAAGTACTCACAGTGCTGCTCGAGGTGGTCCTTTCCTGGGGTGGTGAGCTTGATGGCAGCAAGCTTGTAACTGTTTCTCATGTCAACAAAGCTCAAATATTCTTTGCAAGACGGCACTTACCCACGAGCCTCGAATCGGCTGATGATTGGGCCAACGAGTCCACGCTGAAATCGACGTTAATCAGTATTCCTGCATCTTCTCCTCTCTATGTAGAATAGTATTTGCATACCTGGACACCATCTGGCTTGATGGCAATGAAGCTATTCGACACGAAAACGTTAGTATACACCGCTAAACTTTGTTGACGTGGGGTAACTCTCTTCCAAGAGTAAAGAAAACGTCCGTCTGATAGGAATAGATAGATAGAAGAAGGAACTTACGTTTGTTCGTTAGACATGATATCGTCGTTTGATCTGGCAGATTCTTCTCTGTGTTTTGCTGATGCTCTTAAGAGTGCTTGAGTTTTAGGATTGACGTGCTTCAAAATCGATTCGGGGGCTTCACTCATATTTTAAATTCTTTTAGGTCGAGGTGTGTTGTTTAGTGGGGTTTCCTTGGTGGGGTCTGGCAGGAGGGGCGGAAGGGTACCCTTTTTTTGTTGACGGGGCCTTATACGTAAGGCGCCAACCGGGTGGCGCTTTGTGCAATTCGCATAAATTCCTATCATGGTTCGTGGGCAATTGTATCGCCAATAAAACTTTATGCATATTTTATGCCAAGAGGTGATGAATGTACCACCGGGGAACTGAGCTTTGATCGTCATTGGTGAAGTAGAATAGGACAGCTTGGAAACCTCAAACCCCCCCCAAACCAAGGCTTCACTTCTTTATGGTTCTGTTGTACAAGCCATTTGTTCATATATTTAGCTATTGAGCAACTTGATTTCATCTTGAATTGAGTGCAATTGCTAAATATTGCATGTCTTTTCAATCATGAAGTCACCATTGAATCTGTCCTCACAATGGACAGGATATTTAGTCTTGTTATCAACATTTGGCAGCTTGATCACTCCAGCTAGTGAGGATGCCAACAACAGCTTTCTGTGTAGAATTCGCTGACAATCTCAATAGTATCTGTCAAGCATGAGAATTTTAAAACATGCGATCAATCCGGATTTTGCAAACGAAATCGAGCATATGCGGATCAAGCAACAGCAGTGGGAGATAATTGGAGCTTGCAAGCTCCCTATCGTCTGGCTTCAGAAACATTAACGTGGAAGGATGGTCAGCTACAAGGGACTATCCTCAAAAAATTGAATGGAGGAGAGTCGGTCAGGTTACCGATCACCATTTCTTTCCTCGAATCGGGATCTGCGAGAGTTACGATTGACGAAGAAAAACGCCAAACGGGCGAGATTGAGTTGAGACATGGTAGTAAAGCGAGAAAAGAACGTTATAATGAGGCTGCAAACTGGGCGATCGTGGGAGGATTGACTTTGAGTAAGGATGCAGAGTACAAGAAGTACCCTGGAGTTTCGCACATCACATTCGGCCCAGATGGCAAGTTCAAGGCGGAGGTTACACATGCTCCATTTGCAATCGATTTCAAGAGAGATGATGAGATACAAATTAAGTTTAATGAACGTGGACTGATGAACATGGAACATTGGAGACCGAAGATTGAGAAGCCAGAAAAGAAAGAAGGCGAAGAAGAATCAACCGAAGTTAAAACCGGTGAAGATGAGTCGACTTGGTGGGATGAATCTTTCGGTGGAAACACCGACTCAAAACCTAAGGGTCCTGAGAGTGTTTCTCTTGATATTACCTTTCCCGGATATGAACATGTCTTTGGTATCCCAGAACACGCTGGACCTTTATCATTGAAGCAAACCCGAGGTGGAGAGGGCAATCATAAAGATCCTTATCGTCTATACAACGCTGATGTTTTCGAGTATATCATGGATAGTGAAATGACTCTTTACGGAGCCATTCCTTTCATGCAAGCACATCGAGCAGCGTCAACTGTTGGTGTCTTTTGGTTGAACGCAGCCGAGACTTGGATCGACATTATTAAGGAGAAAGCGTCAATGAACCCTCTGAGTGGAAAAACTGACACGAAAACTCATTGGTTCTCGGAGAGTGGTTTAATCGATGTGTTTGTCTTCCTTGGACCAACACCAAAGGACGTTACAAAAGCATATGGAGAGCTTACAGGCTTCACACAGCTTCCTCAAGAATTCGCCATTGCTTACCACCAATGTCGATGGAACTATGTTACAGATGAGGATGTGAAGGATGTTGACAGAAAGTTCGACAAATTCCAAATCCCATATGATGTTATTTGGCTTGACATCGAGTATACCGACGGAAAGAAATATTTCACTTGGGATCCGCATACTTTCGGAAACCACGTTGACATGTTGTCGCACTTGGATAAATCCGATCGAAAACTTGTTGCAATTATCGACCCTCATATCAAGAACGAGGCAAATTATAAGGTTGTTGATGAATTAAAGAGTAAGGATTTGGCTGTTCACAACAAGGAGGGCAGTATCTACGAAGGTTGGTGTTGGCCAGGGTCTTCCCACTGGGTTGACGCATTCAATCCTGCAGCAATCACATGGTGGAAGAGCCTCTTCAAGACGGCTGCCTTTGATACACCTAATCTCTTCCTTTGGAACGATATGAATGAGCCATCGGTTTTCAATGGACCGGAAACAACCATGCCCAAAGATAATTTGCATTTCGGAAACTGGGAGCATCGTGATGTTCATAATGTCAATGGTTTGACCTTCGTCAACGCAACCTATGAAGCAATGGTCGAGCGCAAGAAAGGTGAACTTCGCCGTCCGTTCATTCTCACACGTTCATTCTACGCGGGAAGTCAACGCATGGGAGCTATGTGGACTGGTGATAATCAAGCTAGCTGGGATCATCTTGCAGCCGCCTTTCCTATGATTCTTAACAATGGTATTGCAGGTTTCCCATTTGCTGGTGCAGATGTGGGTGGATTTTTCGGTAACCCCGAAAAGGATCTTCTTACCCGTTGGTATCAAGCTGGTGCCTTCTACCCCTTCTTCCGTGGACACGCACATATCGATACTAGAAGACGTGAGCCATATCTCATCGGTGACCCATACACGGATATTATAACCCAAGCTCTCCGTCTCCGTTATTCTCTTCTCCCTGCCTGGTACACCGCTTTCCATGAAGCCAGTACAGATGGAACACCCATTATCAGACCACATTACTTTGAATATCCAGAAGACGAATCCGGATTTGCGATCGATGATCAATTTTTCGTTGGTAGTACCGGTTTGCTTGCTAAGCCAGTCGTCACAGAAGGTGCTGATAGCGTCGATATCTATATCCCTGATAGCGAAGTCTACTACGATTACTTCGACTATACCATCTATACCGGCGCGGGCAAAACTACAATTGCAGCTCCTCTTGAGAAGATTCCTCTACTCATGCAAGGTGGTCATATCATCCCTCGCAAAGATCGTCCCCGCAGAAGCTCGGGTCTTATGAGATGGGATCCATATACTCTCGTTCTCGTTCTCAACAAAGAAGGAAAGGCAACCGGAGAATTATACGTGGATGATGGTGAAACTTTTGATTATCAATCCGGGGCTTACATTCATCGTTCTTTCTCCTTTGAAAACGGGGTACTGAGCAGTAAGAATATCGGAACAAAGGGCAAGTTGACAGATAAATATCTGAAGAGTATGAAGAACGTAGGCGTGGAGAAGATTCTTGTTGTTGGAGCGCCAAAAGAGTGGAGTGAATTGAAGAGTGTAAAGGTGGGCAGCACAACGGCTGAGATCACGTATCAAGCTGGGGAAGGAAGTAAAGCTGCTTGGGCGTTGGTCAGAGCGCCAAAGGTAGTTATTGGAGAGGATTGGGAGGTGGAGTTCGTAGAGGGAGGGAAGACAGAATTGTAGTTGTGATTCAGCTCCGATGAAGTGAGGTGGAGATTTACAGGGGGAAAATAGGATCAGGATAAGGATAGGAATTGATGAATCGAATTGAACTGATATCCATTTTCAAGATCTTAAACCATCCAAGTTTCCTTTTCGAGAAGTAAAATCACCCTGGTGGGGCTGCTGTCATGATATCTTCAAAGTCACCATTCCAGTTTTAATTGTGCAATATGAGTACAGTATGCCACGACAATTTATTCCCAGAACTGTGTCATCCTGAACTCGAAACTAGAATATAAAACTTTCTATCATCATTCTTTGTACATCTTCTCTTACTCTTCCATCCAATCTCAAAAGTACAATTCCCAAATGAAGGATCAAACAGAAAGCTAAAACTCCTCGCTATGAATGAAGTGTGAATGAACGAATGAACGAACATATTGACGGTCAAGTCAAGAGAAATCTAGCCAAACAGAATCTCAGAGGCCAAATTCGAATTCAAACTCCAAGCTCCAGAAACCCAAAGAAAAATGCAGATTCAAATTCAAATTCAAGAACGCCCTCTCTCCTAGGAAAAACCTTCTCTTAACACCGGGATTTGTGGTTGTGGTCAATCTATCTTCCTGAACTCCTCGCTTCGACTTGGTATGTATTGTGTGTGTGTGTGTAGCTATGTGGCCATGTATGTAGGTATATCTATACACATGTAAGATTACAAAGCAATGCTTTGCTTCTATTTTGTATTGGTCGTTGGCTGTTCTTTTGTTTTGTTTTTGTTTTTGATCTTGATCTTAATTGTATTGTTGATGTAATGCATTGATCTCATTGGCGGATGCAGTTTATGTGGGTGTAAAATCGTTGGTCGTGTGGTCGTATAGTCGTATAGTTAGCTGTAAATATGGTGTATGCAGGTTGAGTGGAAGTTGGAGAAAAAGCAGGAGAGGGCAGCTAATAAGAGCAAAATAGAGGAATTAAGAGGAAGAGAAAAATTCATGAAGAGAAATCATCCGATAGTAGCTGCAGCGGGACGAAGATCTTCGCGGCCATCCTGCCAGGAGGTGCAGAACACGCAGCGTTGTGCCTGGAATTGTTAATTTGTTAATTGTGAGCGGGTTTGACTTATTTAGCGAGTTGGGGGGGGGGGGGTTGTTGACGGGTGACTAGAAGCAGCAATAGGGAAGAGGCATAGTAAGTAGGAAAGGATAAATTTGGAGGATAGAACTGGTTGAAAGAGGAATAGAGGGAGAAGAAAAGGAGAAAAAAAGGGTAAGGAAATAACATACCTTCTCAAAAATCTTCTTGCGACAATATTTACAACGGACGGTGTGCTTAATGATCGCGTTGTCTTGACTAAAATATTGGTAGAGACCTGCTATACCGTAAAGAGCAAGACCAACGCCTATGAAGTTTATCACTTTGTTTAGGAAGGAGCTTGAGAGGTTGTTAGTTTGTGATATCATTGCGAGCATTGCGAGGTTGGGGCCAAAAGGGGAGGATGTAATTCTGGAGCAGAGAAAAAAGAAATGTGTAAGGAAACAAGTGGGAAAAAATGACAATCAAAAAGAGAGGCGTCGAAGAAGAGAAATGGGAAGAACCCAAGAACCTACCCCCAAGCCAGAACAATGGCCCCATCATCTATTGCCTGCTTCAACGTATTATACCCCGCTCCATACAAAAATTCCATTCCCAGGTTTACAGCCATAGTCACGTTTCCCTCCACTCCATCACTGATCTCAGTGTGGTTGTGAAGCATACCATCATAATGAGGACCGGGCCTTAGAACCGCAAATTTCTCTTCAAGGTTCTTGTTCAGGAAAGGGAGGAGAGAGAGCGGTGGAAGGAGAACGGAAGAGACAAGTGAGGTTATAAGAGCTGTGAAGGATTGCGCTATTCTGTTTTTGTGAGCGATTGTGCGAGGAAGTGTGTCACGTGTAGGGAATGGAGATGGTCGAGAGTGCAGGGGACGGCCGAGAGAGGGACGTACATCAAACCAATGGCAACGTGAAGCACATTATCATTGAAAGCAAAATCGACAAATCCCTCCCAGAATCCCGTGATATGTCTACGTGCTGCGTTGGCAGCATTGGTAGTTCGGAGAAGTGGTTCACTTGAGTCGAAAGCATTAAGCCGTGGCCGAGGCATGGTTGATTCTCTTTTCTGTTGACCTTGTTAATCTAATGCCTTTCCTGTTTGTTTGTTTTTTTAACAAAAGAGAAGACTGAAGGGGATTCGGATGCGAATTTATAGAGATAAACGGAAAAGAAACAGACGAAGAAAACAAAAAGGAAATGAATCAATGCAAACAAGTTTTGGAAGGAAGGAGGAGTGAATCCAAGACCGGTGAGATGGCTTTCAGGGATACGTATCAGGGGCTGGCACGTGTAATAATTAAAGTTATGCGCAGGGATCAAGATAAGGCGCGATAAGCGCCCCCAGATTTATCGGATTATTGTTTGGCCGACTTCAAGTCCAAATTTAATTTTTTTTCGATGTTGAAGCGGCCGCTTGGGATGGCCCCTCATTGTCTTTTGCAAAAGTTTACTTACAATCTCAAGGAAGAACCACCACGATTACCAACTGGAGACCTATTTTAACTGGAAATCAGATACCACAATCAAGAATATTGAAGCAAAATGGCTCCCAAATTTTCAGAAGACGAAATCGACGATTTGATCTATTTTGCTAGGGTCGGGGAGAAAGACGAATTCGAGACTTTAAGAGAGGAATTATGTAAAAGGGAAGGATGTTCAACAACTGAGTTGTTGGAGAATGCAAGAGACAGTGAGAGTGGAAACGGCGTGCTACATATGTCTGCCGCCAATGGCCATCACGGTAATTCCATCCCACATCCAGCCGCAATCTACCTTTCCTCAAATTTGAACCTCGAATCTGACTAACTCCCAAACAGAACTTCTCGCCCTCCTCGCAAAACACCTCTCCAATCCATCTCCTCAAAACCCCCAAATGCTCAAAATACTCAACACGCAAAACGTCTCTGGAAACACACCTTTACATTGGGCAGCCTTGAATGGTCATTTGGAAGCAGTCAAAGTTTTAATAGAAAATGGAGCAGATCCAACCATTCAGAATCAGAAGGGACATGATGCGGTCTATGAAGCAGAATTGGCGGACAAGACTGAAGTTGTGGAATGGGTTCTGAAGGAGGGAGGTGAAGGACTGGAGGAGGGGATTGCGGGGGATGAGGGGGAGAGCGGAGAGGGGGAAGAAGGAGTGGAAGTTGTAGAAGTTGCCGAGGGAGAAGGATTGGTGGATAAGGTTAAGGAGTTAGGAATTGGTGGGAGCGGTGCTGGAGAGAAATGAAGAGGTGAGGGTTCTTAGAAGTGAATTTTACAAAAGAGACTCATGACGGCCAGTCAAGCCTTTCTCGACCTGTGTTGATGATCAGCCGTGGATAGTGCTGGGATAGTGCTGACATTTGGATGGCGGGAGTTAGTAAGAGCCATCTAATTTGCATTATCATTGGTTAGATGGTCGACACTTAATGGATATATCCGGCTCATGAACAGAGATAATATGGGGATCTCCGATGAAGCCAAAACACGTAATTACAAATCGAATATAGAACACCATTGAAGACACTTTTCTCTGCACACTCGTTTTTTTTTCTCGATGAATTTGTATCTCGATAGCTTGTTTGAGATACACAATGGCTTTGAAAGACCCCTTCTGCCAGACTCATTTTCTGGTAGGAGGCCAGGGCTACGTTGTTGTCAATTGTAAGCGTTACTAAATTTTTGTGTAATTATTGGAAAGAACGACCTCTGTATTATGTTCAGAGACAAACTCCGATAGGTAGTCTGTCGATAGAATACCCCGGAAGGAATTATGGCTCATTGTCATTCGCCATGAGTATCTACAAACTCTATGTGCATCATATATAGGTCGAAGCTATGGGTCTAGAACCTTAGGAATAAAGTTATAGAGAACACAAACTCTCCACAGATTCACAAAGAGATCCCAATGGATGTGAAGGGTGATGTCTTTCATTCATCAGCGAATTCAGCAATTTTGTCTAAAATGCATGATAATGTAGAAAAATGACCGGCCATTCGTGGCTAAAAGGTTCTAGGTGATTAATATGGCAGTCTTGGCCAGTGCTAGTAGGAACGCACTTGAAATCGCTTTTCGACATAACTACCGTGACTGATTCCCCAATAGCTGCTGCGTACCCGTCACACCAGGTTCCCTACGACGCATTTCCAGTGGGTTCCACAATCGATCGTTTGTCAAATCATCTAGTAGGATATTAAGAACTCTATGGTGGTAAATATGAAATATGTTGCATATCTGGATAAGAGATAAAAGTACTAGGTTATAGAATGACGATCTTGATACAATGGGCGACACTTTATGAGCTCGCTTAATTGATTAGCATAGTTTTGGTGTTTTTAGGGGGAATCTCTGCGTATGTTGCACATCTGGATAAGAGATAAAGATGTTTAGCTTCGGAATGATTATCAGAATGCAGATCATATATGACTTATTCTGGTTCTCTGACTGAATACTTTCGATGCTGTTAGGATTTTGCGGAAGTTTTTCTTTTTGTAAACGAAATTTCCTGTCGTTGATAAAGTCTGTTTGATGATCTTTGTCTCGGTGTTCAAGTTTTCTTCCATGAGTCTTACTCTGTGTACTGATATTTGGTATTGTATCTCGCAATTGGTGTAAAAGAGTAGAAAGCGGTAGAGGTCACACAAGAAAGCCTTCGCATATACCATAGTCAACCTAAATAGCTATGCTTAGTGACTGGAGGTGAATCACTACATAGCGACAGCGAGGTGCGAGGACGCACTTAGGCTACAGCACAACGTAGGGGTCAAAGTAAGAGGGGAAAAGACGATGGACTTTTAGTCTACAGAAGGAGGAACTTTAAATACTAGATTTTCTTGTCACGTGTTTCTCCGCGCACACTGGCATGCTAGAAGACTGAAATCTGATCAGGTGTCCGCAGTGTAGTATGATATTCGGTAGAGCACTATCCATCAAACGTGATTTTCGATAAAAATATTGTTAAGAGACATGCAATAATGTCCATGAGCATGTGTTTTCATTTTGTAAACCGCAAAAGAGCTAATTTAAGATCCAGACTAGACTGAAGGTTTAAAATCCTTTTCAAGATCTTATACCAGTATGATAATATCTGAGTGACATTAGATTTCATCATTCTTCCCGATTCTCCATCTCAAATTTATTATCGTGGCCATGACTGCTCTCCGCAGCTTTCATTTTCGCAATAACCCCCTCTAATATATTGACTTGGGTATCAACACGCATTCTCAAACGATGATCGGCATACATTGCGTTTTCCAGACTTCGATATAGTTCGAGATCCCTCGGAGCCGAGATTCCTAAAGAGAAGTTAACAACCGTAAGCCGCGCACTTCCAAACCAAGAAGTAATTATCATCCCACATACCAACAACACCAGCACGTCTTCGCGCATCCATATGAAGTGCATCCCGCAAACTCTGTTCAATCGTTGGAAGATACTCAAACCATCTTTCATCAGCCCATCCTTGCATCAATTGATAGCAACAGAGCAAGATACTGTGAAAAAGAGGATTTGCTGCGCGGTCCGCAGGTCGATCAAAATGCTTTAATTCATTGCCGATTCGAATATAGATATTTTCTGGAGAGACGGTTTGGTCGATGACACGTAGAAGTGCGAGCTCTATCTCTCGGCAGAGCAGAGAACCAGGCTTGAGTTCTTGAAAATGTTAGTTACGCAAAACAAAAAAAAAAGAACGGCGGTCAGAGAAGTAATGGAAAGATATGTTGTTCATGGAATGCATCACCTACCTACAACTCCCTCTGCAGCGTTGATTGCCCAAGTTAATTGCAAATTGTCTATGAATTCATCAATAGTTCCATTAACAATCTCCATGGAATTGTTTGGGGAAGGAAAACTATCTGATAGCGATGTCATTGTTGGTTTGGTGGATTCAATGGATTGATTGAGATTCTCTGGTACGAATCTAGTAGGAAGAGAAAAGGACAGCAGAAGACGAGGTACAGATCAACAGCTAAGCTGTTGGAACTGTAGTTTGTTTTATTGTAAGAAAGCTCGAGCATCAAAGTGTGGGAGACAATTTATAGCCGAGGGCTTGAGTGAAAGTTGTTCACAAGATGTTTCTAGCAATTTTTTTTGTAAATCAGTTGATAGTTGGATAGTGAATTTGCTATAATTCTTGTCGGTTAGTGGTCGATAAAAAAAAAGGTTGAAGGTGTAGTCAATAAGGTGTGTGTAAGAGAAATGGGAAACAATGAACAGTAATTTTTTGTATTGAATGAGGGGCGCCATTGAGGAGGACATAAGTTGGGCTAGATCTAAGGCAATAACAAACAATTTCTTGTGCCGACTTGACTGTAAGTAAGTAAATGATAACTTTTTCATCTAAAATATATTTGGAAATGGGTAGCACCCGAAAGAAACTATGAATCCTCGAGTGCTATTATAAATTTCAATTGCGGTCAATATATGGTTAGCACCGTCATAGAACTTAATTCACGAGAGAAAAAAACTGAGAAGATGCAACTTAATGAGAGGGAAAGCTCTTCTTGCGATTTGAGAACTGATACACCCAATATCATATGGTGAATGAATCTCTTTGAGCTCTACAACTGCCAAGAGCTTCATAGCCATGATAATACTTGAGAAGATACTATACGGGATGAGAAGGATTATCCGCAATGAAATGGTACATGTGATTTTCATTGAAGACAACAGAACAGGAATTTAGAGCATTTGAGACTAGAATATCAAGAAAAGACTCCAAACACGCAAACATGCTGTAAATTTGACAACCGAGAAGAATGGGCAACGTCAAATTGTCAGGAAGAGTGATCAAAGAGATGGTGGGATACAAGTGAAGGATTGTAGCTAATGTGATATTCTCGATAGAGAACCTTGGAATGTCTCAGTCATTCTGCAAGACGGTTGGTTTTTATTCACTTCCAGAATATTTCCCCCAAAACCCACAACAAATTCTACTGTCAGCCATTAGTGAAAGTAGAAGCCAAGACAGTTTGGAAATCAATAATAAATGATATGTTTAAGTAATCACCGCTGACTTATATATGCTTGACTCTACCGTCGTTAGATTTTCATACTCGTATTGGTTTTCATTCACTTCAAAGAATTGATAAGACTGACCATCCTTGGTTGAATCCCATGTGTATCTGGCGAAGCCCTTCTTCTGGCCCATTGTTTGAAGATATTCAACAACTGCTGATTGCCATCTTTATTCTCATTTGACTCAACTTCAATTGCGAGACATTTCACACCCGTCTGCAAACATGAGGCACATTTTACGAAACCATTTTGCAACACTTCGTTGATTTGGACCTCAGCGATCGCTGATGTCCCAACAGTCAATGATGGATTTCTTGGGAACTTCACTGCATTGCAAATAAGCTCACAAGTCAAGATATAGCGGAAGTTGGAATTGCCGTTCATTCAATATTGCGGAGCTTGCGGACACACAGCGAGGTTTTTCCTGCATCCTGAAGCATTATGCATTAAGAACTCTCATGTGCATCGCACCTTCGCTTTCTTTTTCTCGAGACTAACGTCAACGAAGGGAATCTCTTGGAGAGCCAGGCTTCCCAGAAAGAAGTCTAGCCAGATCCAAGAACTTCCAGCATCATAAATGGTGTAAGTCACAAACACAGTATCTATACGTGAGTCGATACGCCCAAAAGTTGGCTGTTTCTTATTGCTAAGCTACAACGCAGATCACAAAAGTTTGGGCTTCTATAGCTAACTTATATCTTTAGCATCGCCATACCGCTCTAAATATCAAAACTCACAAGGCATTGAACCAAATACATAATTGACCATCTACTATCCAAAGAAAGAAAAACGCCAGAGCCGAGTTGGTGAATTGAGTAGCAACCTACACTTCACAGACTGGGTCGGATCGATCCACCTAAACAAAATACAACAATAAGCTCATCCGTGTAAAATTTCCTAGTAGACCCGACGAGAACGGTAGTGGCGGTAGCGAAGTCGCTTTTGTCTGTCGATGAATGGAATCTATTATTGATACTTGATCAGTACAACTGGATCTATGTCAAGCAGTTAGAATTACCGTGTCTATAGTGTAACTGGCGTCTTTCTCTTCCTCGAGCTTCTTTCTCCATGCAGCATCCACTAAAAAATTGTATTGGCTTTGAGCGAAAGCTAATGCGGTATCGTAATTCAACTTTGCTCTGTATTCATTATCGCAGACGTGACAGGCGCCCGAACGATATCCGTAATCTTCTCCTAAACTGTTCAGATTTTCTTCGTTGTCGCAGAGTCTACCGTCTCGGGACATACTGCAAAGTTGGTATGTCCATTTCGTCCATTTGTGTGCAAGTTCACCATTTAAAAGAAGTAAACAACCAGTCGACTCCAAGATAATAGATGAGATCTTGCACATTTCGCCCAGTGATGACCCAAATCGGGAGGTAGTGATGATCTTCTGGTCTCTAGATTACGTTCGAAAGTAGTTGAACTGAGGTGACAAACGGAGTGGGATTTAGTGGAAGTAAAACTCCATCTATAGATCTTGGTCGTCTTGCAGAGTTTATTCAGTGGGCAATTAGTCACTTGGGTTACACTCCTAGGCTCCATCTTTTGCCCAATGAAAACTGATTTTGATAGATTTGGTAGACTATGGCTTTGTGTTTCTTTTTCCTTGGACCCTTTGCGCGTTTTTAAATTGAGGTAACACGAAATCGCGGTGTGACTGATTTGCGACAGCCAGTATCTGGATTCCTGATCACTGCATAATTTTGGTGTAACAGATTAATTCGAGCCTCATAAATTATTGGAGGATTAGTGCAGTTGCCGTGTGCAAAGCAAAGAGGGCAATTAATGCACGTGTTTCCTTGAATATACAGAGCGGAGAGTCGAAACAAGACCTACCTCGGCTATCTTTATCTTCCAAACCGCCAATCCAACTCTGATAACGATCAAATTATTCAAACAAATCGATGCTGGCAATGATAGCATACATCACACTAACAATTTTCTTCCTCGCTCGTACAGCCCATTTTTATTTTTCTTTGCTAATAAGAATATTCTTATCCCGGTTCCACCATTAAGTCTTCGTTGTGATTATGACGCTTTGATCATGCAATTCAATGGCATTTTCCTAATGCGGTAATTCCCATCTCCTATTTCGGTAGCGAGACAGAAAGCTTAATAATTCGGAAATAGTGGGTGCACGGACTATTCCTCCATATCTGCTTCAACAAACAGTCTATATAAGCCATGCCGTTCACACTTATTAATTCTAAAACATTCTGCTCATCATTGTGTTTACTCTTCTCTGAATTATCGATCTTATTCAACACCAAATCCAAAAATAGTCAGGCAATTAATAGAGATGGCTTATATCTCCACCAGGGACAAATCCAAGCCTTACTTCCCTCTCGCCGGCGGAGCAAATGACGGGTGGTCTAATGAAGATGAAGCAACAGCAACATGTTTCTGTGGCGCTGTACAAATTGCATTCGTAAGTAGAAAACTGAAGACACTAGATACAATATTCTAACACTTGGTTTCACTTGGCAGCCAACCCAAGGCCCCGGTCTAATCACTACATTCATCTGCCACTGCCACGACTGTCGCAAAATCACGGCCTCGATGTTCGCATCTAACTTTACTATCGCTGACTCTCACTTAAAACACATACGTGGCCGTGAAAACCTGAAAGTCTTCAGTCAATCCAAGACCATCGCGACCGGAGAGACAATGGCCAATCACTTTTGTGGAACTTGTGGTACGCTCATGTATCGTGTTGGCTCAAGGTTTCCAAAGATGAGCATTTTGAGAATTGGGACTGTAGATGATTTTCATTTACATGAGACGAAGTTAAGGCCGGGAAGAGAACAGTTCACAAATGGGAGAGTAGGGTGGTTGAAAGAAGTGGAGGGGGTGAAACAGTTTGAAGAAGGTGCCTTTTAGCTGAAATATGTGGGATATACGGAGTAGTAATATCCAGATCGCAGAATATAAAGCGAGAATTGAGTTCAATATCTATATGAAATTAGAATAAGTCGGCCGTAAACCTTTTGACATTCTCCAGTGATGATTAATGCTTTTCCCATTGTTCTTTCAAAATAGGAAACAATACAGTCAAGTGACTTTTAGAGAACAAAACCCCGACTATCAGTTAACGTTCGGAATATTACTAATGAATACTACCAATACAGCACAATATCTAGCTCTGTTAGCCTTTTTCACTAAAATCGGTTCCAAATAAATCATGGAAGTTAACTCACCCAGCAGCAGCGCCGAATATTTCATGTCTTTTGGCCTGGGTAAAAAGTGACAAAACAGCCGAAAACAACAGTGTAAAAACAAGTAGCACGCCAATACTAACTGTATATGTAATATCCAGGTTATGATGCTCAGTAAGCCTGTACAAGAGAAACACTGGAAGAATGAGAAGAAGAAGTAAGACAAGCACAAGAAGACTTGTTACGAATGTGTCTTTTCGGGACTTGCTATAGAAATGAAGATTTGGGTCTGTTGTCTTTTCTCGGTCCTCCGCGGTGCAAAAAATTGACTATTTATTGTTAGCGCTTGAATTTATTACAGGAAGAACGCTACTTTGTACTTGTAGAAATGCACAATGAAAGATTTGCAGAAATCTTTCGGTCATGGTATCGAGGTATGCTCCTTCTCTTCCCTCGCGCAATGTAATGAGATCATTCTTCTCATATATGAAACCTTGCTCCTCGTCAACAAGAGGCTTCTTGTCAAAAATGTATCTTTCAACACTTCTGTAATCACTGTCAGCAGGACGGTTCATGGCATTTACATGCTGAGAACGGAGTAGTAACTCGTCTACAGTACTCAAGTTAGCATACACGTTGTCAATTCTGGTGACTTGGAAATGCGCACCATAAGCAGCTAATTTTTCTTCGATTTCGTTCAAGACTACAGTCCTTGTCCGAAGGTTTGGATCTTCAGCAAGCTCCTTTTTCTCGGCTGCCATATCTGCGTTTCTAGATCGTGCGCGTCGTCTATCGGGTGCATCATCTGCTTCATCAAGGTCGTCTAGTTCATCTAGTTCCATTTCGAGTCGACGAATTTCATCTTGTTTACGGAGAAGTAAACGCGAATGAAGATATCCGAAACGTCGATAGATTTTGAAGTTCTCATCGCTATCGAGAAATATGCTTAAAGATCTATAGCTCTTTTGATTCTCAGATACTATGAAACAATTTATTGGCCAATGAATTCTATAGTTTTCTTACAAAAACTTACAACTTCTCACATGGGGTTTTCGCAAGTTCTCATCAGTGTTAGATCTTGATATCCGCCAAGGACGCCATTGAGTAAGCGACTCTCGATATTGAAGAACCGTTTTGGATGTAGGAGTAGATGAATTCGTTACAAAAGTGCTTCCCTCAGAGAATTTATTGGAGATAGTAGGCGAAGTACATGGAGAGTTGAATAATGGTAACGTGTTTGAAGCCATTTCTTCTGGTATCTGCTGAAGTGATGTGGAATAAACGGACATCTGATGAACGGAATAGTATAGTTTATATCGACGTTTTAATTGAAGTTGGCTTTGAGGCTATAAGACTTGACAATGAAATCTGTACCATTTTTTTTTTTCATCTTTAAAAAATGGGCAATAGCAATGCCTGCGAGAAGCACTCAGCTGAGATACACGGCTGCAAATGGCGGGTTGCACTAGAGCTTATGCAATTACAGCCTGTCATGTACAGCCAATGAAATATCGGCCCCACCATAAGCCGCATAATCAAGCTGAATCGAGCCTTTCCTGTTTGACCCATTCACCTTCCTGATACAGAGCCCCAGTCTTTGGGTCCTTGACTTGATACACGAACTTTCCCTTCTCTTGCTTTCTTGCAAAGATTTTGAACTCAAAATTCCCTTTCCTTGGAATGCTCAACCAAGCACTGTCCTCCACATTGAATAACGCAATTGACTAGCTTGATAATTAGAATGATTCATTGACAACGGAGTTTGAACGAATACTGACGTCCGAAGGATTCTTAGACTCTGTATAGATTGACCGGTCCTCAGGTGTCTGTGGTCTCTTTTGAAAATCAGTACGACTAGTAATCTATGCTGTATAAGCTGTTAACTCACAATGATGTCTGCCTCAATTGACGATGTTTCCGACATTTCGTAAGGCAGATTGATAGGTCGTCTTTTGGAGATGGTATATAGTGAAGACTGTGATTACGGAAATTTGATTTGAAGAGAGTTGAATCTGCCCAGAGGAAAGCCTAATGAGAAGATCTTTAAATCAACCTTTCTAAGGCTCTGCAGAGCCTCGATCTAATATTACCTGCATAATGGCATGGATTACAAGCGGTCACACGCTTACGATCAGTGTGGTCACCAATCGATTAGCCAAAGAAACGAAGGATTTACGGTGGGGCTTATCTTCAATCTGCTAAGCCACATAATCCCTCATCTTTTGTATGTCCAGCTTTGGCGCAACTGAATCAAGAACTCATACATAAGTGGCAATTCTCAGCATAACCCCGCTGGTTCGTTACGAAACTCCAACCAGAAGGATTTACCGTACGAAGCTACTAAATCGCGTTCTAGACTTTCTCTCGGTGTTCAAACCACGCGATGGCGTCCAGCAAGTCAAATTCTATTTTGAAACCTGACCATGATATCAAAAGGGTTGCAACTTCCACCATCGTTATTCCAGACTACCAAGATAAAGAGGCATCAAATGATTCCAAATTCAAAGCAATTTTCGATGAGCATATGAGTGCAAAGAATGCTTCTGTTGCATACCGTGAAGTTCATGTTCTTTTGTTGTCATGGGACCGCAAAGATGATGACCTCCATGTAGAACAAGAGGTACTATCTGTTCAGGAGGGGCTACTTCTTCGATGGTGCTAACATTAGCAGGTTGCGGATCTCGAGAGTGTATTTCGGGACACTTTCAAATATAAAACAACACAAAAGATTTTGCAGCAGAATCCAAGGAAGCACCCGCAAGCTCAAATAAACTTGTATCTTGCCGAGTTTGTTCACAATTATGATGATCCAAACACTCTTCTTATTGTCTACTATGCCGGGCATGGCAAGCTTAGCGACGATGGGGATGGATTGGCTTTAACTCCGTAAGACATGGAAAGCTTTCCCCATTTATGGAAATTTCTAACACGCAATCAGATCAACAACTCAGCCAGATGAAGAGAATGAGTTGAATGAGATTGTCTGGAGCTCCGCGGAACACAACATACAAAACACTAAAAGTGATTTTCTGGTCATATTTGACTGCTGCAATGCCGGCGCAATGGATCGCAGTGTTCGTGGTGGTGACTTCACCAGAAGAGCCTTTGAATACATGGCTGCGACTTCTCAAAACTCAACTACGAGAAAGCCAGGCCCTAAGTCATTCACTGCTGCCCTCATCTGGGCTCTTGAAGAATTGGTTCGCTCCAAGCCTGGGAAGCGTTTCAGTACGCAAGAACTGACCCGAAAAATCTTCCAAGCACCCAACTTTCCTAAAACCCAGGCTCCAAGATTAATGGAACCAGGCCCGAAAGGATCTTTGAGGAAAATTGTTCTTGTTCCTCTCGATCAGCAAGTAAAATTCGGGGACCGAGGAGAGCATAGCAGTGGACAGATCGATGATATAAAAGAGACATTGAATCTTCGATTCGTCTTCAATCGTAAAATCACCAACAAGATAGTTAGAGAGCTTGCTAAGGATCTAACCAATCTTATAAGTGGGGGAGATTTTGTGGCATCCACAGTCCTTTGGGATGGGATCAACACTTCTAATTCGACAAAGAAAAGATTCCGTGATGTTGTCAGCCATGTCATTGGTCAGAACCACCAAAAGAATCGGAGTAAATCATCGATTCTAGATATGGATGGTGTACAATTCTCGCCAACCACACCAACCACACCAACAATAGGACAAGAATTGTCAGCTTCATCCGAAGATAGTACCAATGATGAACCCAATCCAGAGCTTTCACTTCCAAGCCCTTCCTCAGAGATCGCGATAAATGGAGGAGAGACAAGTGTGAGAGACGAAGATTCAGATACATCTAAAAAGAGAAAACGAGAGGAGAAGACGATTCACGACTTGGAAGCTGTTGACACCATTTCTAACTCGTCACTTACGACCCGTCAGGCACGACAGACTAAACGTCACTCTGGTGACCGGAGGCTCTAGAGAAATAGTTATCAGAATATTGGACGACGCATTGTCAGCGTAATTGAATTGGTTTACTTAAAATGTTTTATTTCTTTTGTAGCTTTATAGAAATGATGGGAGGTTACGTGGATTTAATTTGGGGGGCTTACGGCGCAAGAAACAGGATTCCATTGGAGATAGTGATCCAGGCAATGATTTTGCCTCGACACATAGATAGACATGCCCTTGTGCAAAATTTCGTTTTTTCATAATCTGAGAAAGAGGATCTGGCAACATTCCTATCAGTTCACATATATCAAGGACGATGATGATACACTGAATAGCCTCGACAAAAAGATGCTTGATTGAGAGAACCTAAAACCCATTTTAACATCGCTATGCATTTTTCGTGAATCATCTTTTTGTGTCCAATGCCTGCGATTGTCGATCTGACCCCAAAAGTTTAGAGCTAGCTTGAGCACGTGTATCTCAATCTTTTGGAATAGGAAGGAGCTGGATAGACACAAGTGTGGCGCAAATGTTCGAGGATTACAACGATATTTAAATCATCATTATTTCCAACATGCTTACTTACCGCTTCATCTTAATTAATACAGGGATTGGCCTCGCTCACGTCGCGACCTTTTCAGTCTTCGCTTCGGCTCGCTACGCATGGATCATTAATTCCAATTCACCAAAACTGACCAGCCAACTGCTATCTGAACTGCTCCTCGCCCAAGGAAAAAAAAAGACTCAAACTCGAGCCCTTCAAAAACATCTTTGATACGCATCTAGAAAATTCAAAAAAAAGGCAAAAGAAATATCATCGCGAAGGATGATACAAAGAAACCCTGTGGATTTGCTTTTATGGGTATCGGCATCAAAGGATCTGGGTTCTCAGTGGGACATGTCAACCACGGGACCAGCAGTTCACTTTGATGCCGACGAGTGATGTACTTCTTTTTCAATTATATAGCTTGCGATCTACACTTCCCCACGCATGGAAATGAGATTCTTCCCAACTAACCACACAGATGATTTGCCGAAACTCCCCCGAAGATAACACTTCTCAAGATACACCCTATTCTATCGTTTCATCCCTGAAAATTAAGCTCCAAATTTCCATTTCAAATACAATCCCTTCATGCCGTCTCCAAACAGTAAATAATCGAACGAGGAAAAAACACCGCCTTACGGGCGGTATCCTTGCGTAACTGGTATTCCTGATTATACAATTATATTTGGGACAATGGATTAACGAAGCAAATGAAGATTGTTCCTTGGTTCGTATTCTGATTTCCAAAAGACAGTACCATATGGTGGATATGCTGAGGAGATTGTCTTACAATTATTTCTCTACTTCAAGATTCGAGGCTTTGGCGTTTCCGTTGTTCGCAGATCATTACTAATGGTTGGCTAGAGTAATCTATTTCCAGATTGATGAGAAGCCGTCAGCGCAAATACTGGGTAGCAAGTTCATGTTTGTTTGGTGATTCTATCTTATAAGGTCTGCTTTACCAAATTAAACTTCGATATATGAGTTTCATTTCTAACGTACAACTAACAGCTAAACAATTAAAGACAGCCACATTGTCCAATTCACCCAGGACAGATCTCGACTTTGAATATCTCAAAGAACTCTTAGTAAACATTGTAAGGATGGGGGATAATCCAGGAAAGTTGGCAAGTGGAACTTTTGAAACTCATGATTTTGGGTTTTAACATTTTAATCTTTCTCTGCTTCGAATTGGACTTATTCTTAGTTTCTTTTATTCTAATCTATTCACTTGTATATAAAACTCGGATATGGGAAATGGCCGCAAGGTAAGCAATTAAACCATATGTGGAAGGAAACGGCGCGAAAAGCTGGCCATAGTCTTGTTTGAGCAATAAGGCATTACCTATGAAATCTGAAAGAACATAAATATACATATTCAGAAATTAAATCAATTCATGTACTGGTAAGACTAACCATTCAACACCTTTTACCTGATTAGTATTGAAATACTCAACTATCAAGTAGGATTTTAGTTAAATTTCACAATCAAGAATACCCTTTCCGATCACTCACACCGCGGAGATTTAAATACTATTCAACTTCTCAGCTATCTCATAGACCTTAAGACACCATTCCCTCACCAAAGAACCATTTCCTAACATTGGGCGCATTGCATAGACGTATGTTTGTTCAGACTCCCGTGGTTAAGTATTCAGAGATCCAACAAGCTCTACCATCTCATAATTCCGATGTTATTGTACTTTAATATTTTTTGGTAATATTTTAAGCTATCGGAGTCTCAGAACCAGAACTCTATTTCTAGACAACGTCGAAATAATGGTGGCGTGTGAGATGAGAATGAAGACTAGCATTCCTGATCCACGATCCTTTACCACCTCACTTATCACAGAAGTGCGCTCCACTCGACTTAAATACACAATGACAACAATCTCAGGCATCCACAAAAGTTTCGCTCCCAAGGTAGCAAGGCTTTCTGAGAACGAATTTCAGTACTCTTTGAGAAATTATAAAGGAACAATATATTTCGAATCTCTTGATCTAGGAGCAGTCTTCGGTATGGATTACGCTCGATATGACCTCTTTGACACTTCGATTATATGTGAGTAAGATGAGAGAGAATGCTCTGCCGAAAGTCATTAGCGGATTGAAAAGGAACCCATTGAGAAAATTATCCAAGCCTGAATTCCAAGATATTTTCGCTCTACCAGCACAGTATTCAGTTTCGTACACAATAATGATGTGTAGCAACTTTTTTAGCAATTAGATATAGCAAATTGCTACTACCAGCACGAAATAACGTTGATTCTATCTGGAATATCTTCAGTATATAGATATGAAGAAGAAAAAACAGGTTTCAAAAACCTAACTGTAGGCATCGGAATTCTAGTACGTTTGGAAGAAAAGGACATATCCAATTATCCCATCAAGAAATCAAGACACAGTTTTCAACCCCTTAGAACTCAAGCGAATATGAATATGACATGAGGTCTCGATCTAATATATATACCGATTGAGAAAATCCTCGCAGATACAATAAATAGATAGTCTCCCCAAATTAGGGGTTGTCTCTCGATACAAACGCTACTATATCACTAAATACCAGTTCAAATTAGGTCTCAAAGTGTGTGGACGTGTTGAATGACTTCAACTCAATGGCTACTGCAATATAGCTGCTGTAGTAAAGCCCTAAGCAAATGCGAAAGAGACTAGCTCTTTCGGTAAGTCTATATAAGACTTACTACTTTCAATACATAGCTAGCTCTTTAGATAGAATACAACCAGATATACGATACCTACGCAATTCGCGGGTGCTCCGTCTTCCGTATCCTTCTCGTACAAACAATTATTCTTTCTGGATATCTTTTTACTGAGAACCTCCTACTACTAGACCATTCACACCCTGACCCTTCGTAATACCAGCTTCGTTTATATCTCACCTATTTTCCGACTTAATATACTTAATATTGAGGAGATTGAGCTTTTTAAATTACATCTTTGATGTATTAGTGGTTTAGTAGTAAGACCTGTAACTCGTGCTGAATCGATCCTAGTCTGATTATCGGTTTGAGAAGGATACAAAAGATCACATGTTATAGGTTCAAATTGTTTATATTCTATTCTATCTGAAAAGCTAGCTACGTACAGAAAATAAGAGGTTTTATGTAGATCCATTGAAAGAATTACCTAGATTCTTTCATGTTCGCTTGGGGTTTTACTATAGTAGCCATTGAATTGAAGTCATTCACTGCGTTCACACGCTAATATTTGATTCTGATCTCTAAATTCCTACACATAAAATTTCGTATTCATCGCTTCCCAAATATCAAATCCTCCTCTTGTTGAATGAGGAGAATCTCATTTATCTCTCTTACTTGCTAGTGTATAGGGCTAACTCTCAATTCTTCTTATATCACTATCCAATATTCTCATTATTTCTCCTAAATCGGAGCTATCTTTTGCTAGCTGGTTTTTAATACTCAATCAACATAACAAACCTCCATTTATGCGATCTTGAAGAATAGCCCTTAACTTGATATGCTATAATTCAAAGCAGCTTTTAATATTAATTGACTATTCACAATTATACTAGCCATCGGGGAAAAACAATTTTTCAGACTGTGGATTCATAGTAGCTTTTTTTCTTTTTTTCTTTTTTTCGAGATATATAAAAATTGGAATTTGAATTCTTTAATCTTTATGGGGGCCAGCCCCCAAGCCCCCGATCCTCGCTACGCTCGAGATTTAATTATAAATAATAATAATGATAGTTTATAAACTTTACTAATCTCTCACTTCTAGCTTATATAAAGATATTAGAGATGCAATCAAACTTTAAAACCTTAAAATCTTATAATTCTCTTTCTAATTCTCTTTTCTAATTCCTCTTCTTATTCTCTTCTCTTATTCTCTTCCTAATTCTCTCTCTAATTCTCTATTCTGAATTGAAATTAATTAATATCGATTTAGCCTCTTCATCAACCAGATCAATCCTACCTTAACATCAGCACATTACTTATAATCAATCAGAAAGGGTTTTATAAATGTACAAATATAAGAATGACCTGCTATAGAGATATATAATTATATAATATATACATGGAGTACATTTCCACTTCGTTATCCTCCGTGATCAATAGTATGAATCTTCATAAAACAATACACTCCACACGTATATATATACATATATTAATAATAATCAACTCCCACAAACCCTCCACACACCTAACTCTCCCCACCCCACCTGTCACGGCGCCAACTACATATTCTGTAGTTGCCTTCGTGCCCTACTTCCCATAAGTAGGGCCTCACTCACTCTTCCATAGCTCTTCTACCTTTACGATACAATATAAGTCTTTACCCGTACCATAACACCACCTACAAATTCCCATTCAAATTCTACTTTCCCCTCATTATCTACCAAGTAGGTATCCCTTGAACAATTTCTCCTACTTACAAGCTTCTGATTTAACAAATCACATAATCCAAGGACATAATTTTTTTATTAAAAAAAAAATACAAGGATAGAAGGATAGTGAAATAAATAAATAAAGCAAGGCTGTTTCATGATCATCGAGTACAAATGAGAACTCCAACTCCAACTACACACCACCACTAGGTATACACACCACACAAAAAACCACCATAACCTCCTCAAAACCCCATAATATTACATATTCCCATACTATTTATTATAGTTTCTCCTCCTAGAATCCTAGAGACTAATAATAACAATAACAACAACAACAACAACAAAAAAAAAAAAAAAAAAAAAAAGAGAGATATTGATTTTTACATACATTTACATATATACATACATACAATTACCTCAAATCAGATCAGATGTATCACTTCATCGTGTCACTGCTATGTGATGATTGATTTTCCTTACGATATCATACTATTATTAGATCGATTATTATATAGACAAAAACTTTGCCTGTGTGACTTCTGCCACTTTCTAGTCTTTTATACTACCTAGGTATATAGTATATACTCTAGCGCCTAGCCGCCTGGCCACTTAGTCACTAATTCGCTAATTCGCTCACCCTCTCACCCACTCGCTATCTATCTATCTATCTATCTATCTATCTATCTAACCATCCATCCATCCATTCACTAACCACTCAATCACTCAATCCACACTTCTCACCTCTTCCCCCTCAAGAACAGATGAACAAACGAACAAACGAAAGAATCAACCATCGATAGATAGATAGTACATAGAGTAAGTAAAGTAGGATTTCGCATTATTTACCACCCATCACATCAATATGCATCCGAGCATTCCATTCCATTCTATCCCTCCCATCCCTTCCCACCCATGCAGTCCCAAAACATACACTTAGCAAGATAACAGCAAGATAACAGCAATTAGCTATCTATGTATTGCGCCCAAGACTCCTCCATTTCGTTCCGTGCCATGCCATGCCATGTTATCATAGTGTTCTAACTAGCGCTTTTGTACCCCCTTTCATCCATTTGTCCCCTTCATCCATCCACTCATCCATCCGCCTATCGATGCATTCATCCATCCCCAAATCCCACCCCTGCTACACTCCTAAACTAAAACCCACCTCTTCTCTACCTCCTTCCCCCCCACCCTCCTCGCTACCAAATCCAACGTGGCCTTGATCGCCCCACCCGTCCTTCCTGGAAACTTCTTCTTCAACACCTCCACCAACCCCACTTTACTCAAATCACTTCCCTGAATTGCTTCTTTGAACGCCGGGAGATCCGAATCCGGAAGGTACTTCTTAGGTTTCGTGTCTGCTTTTGCGTCTTGTCCTTGGTGAATTGGGAGTGATGTAGTTGTGGAGGAAGAGGTAGGAGTGCCAAAGAAAGATAGCGGTGTGGATTTTACATTGGTATTCGATACTTTGTTGCTGGATGTGGAGCCTAAAGGAGATGGGGAGGTTTGGCGAGTGTTTGTACTTGTTGTTTTTAATGGAAGACGTGGAGGGTCCATTGATCCTGTTTGTGATGGAGGTGCAATTGGTTCCCAGTATTGTGTTGAGAAAGGATCTATAGATTTCATTTTTGGATCTGTTTAATGTTAGTAGCTATCTCTTGAATACCTATCGAGACAAGAAAGATGAGTGGGAGGGAAATTTCTAAGCAAAGAAAACTTACCAAAAATAAATTCCATCCTAAACGGCATCATCTTGACATTTGTACTCCTCTTCTTCCTATCCTCCCAACACAATCCCGTACTCACAGGTTCTAAATCTCCCTGCATTCCACCCATGGCACGTCTCGAGATCAAGAGGTCATCGTTTTCATCATCAAGGAAACCATCCATATCCTCTGCATCATCCAAACCTTCCTCATCTTCTTCTCCCTCACTATTTAAATCTTCTGCATCTTCATCCTCAATCCATTCCGCTTCACTATCATAATCGTAATTTGTATTCGGGAGATCCCTTCTCATAGGATTGCGTGCTAATCTCGATATACCATTGATGGGTATATGCGTATAGGTACCTTGATATGGCGGTCTAACATCTTCTTGAAATTTAAGAAATTTCATAGGAACATCCTTGAGTTGAGCTTTGGTACGTTTGATTTGAGAATTTTGTGAATCTGCTGTGAGGTCGATGGGTTTTGAAGGATTGCCAGATAGTTCCGCCATGATTTCGCGTACTGGCACAATTGTTTTTCCTCGGTTTAAGGAACTGCTTGATGATAAATGGAAGAGTTCCGTAGCGTTAAACTCTCGTTTTCTTCCCGGACTTCGATTACCCAATATGTATGCATCAACTGTAGACTGTACAAGTCGTGATCTTTCATCGTCTCTGGCAAAATGATTAATCGGTGCCAACCTAACACCACTCTGGACGAAGAAAGCGGGAAACATTTTGTCATATGGTGAGATTTCCTTCTTACTCGGAGTCACATTCATCGAGGTCATAGGAATTGGAGCCACAGAACGACTCGCTGAAGCAGGACTTGTCGATACATCATCCTTTGAAGTCTTTGCCGAAACAGGCGTTCCAAAGAATGAAGATAGAGTCTTTTGACTCGCCGCCTTCTTTTTCTTCTCATCCTCGATTCTCTGTTTTTCTTCATCCTTCTTACGCTTTTCCTCATCCTTTAACCTCTTCTTTTCTTCCCTCGCAGCCTTTTCTTCATCTTTTCTCTTCCTCTCGACCTCCTTCTCAGCATCTTTTCGTTTCTTCTCCTCTTCTTTCTCTGCATCTTTCTTCCTCTTCTCTTCATCTCTCTCCTTATCCTTCTTCCTCTTCTCTTCCAACTGTGCCTGTTTCTCATGCTCCTTCTTCTCCCTCTCCACCTTCTTCTCCTCCTCCTTAAACCTCCTCTCAATCGCTCTCGCCTCCTTTTCCGCAAACGACAATTTCGGTTTCTTCGCCGGCGGCATCTTATGCGCATTGGCATTCCCATTCAACGCCGCAAAAGCCGTGCCACGCATGGGCGAGCCCCCATTCAAACTCGGCGTACTCCTCGATCCCAAATCACTCAGCGAACTGACCGTGCTTTCCGCAGGCGTAACTTCCCTCTCTCGTTCGCGTTTGCTCGATTGTATGCTGACAGGTGGAGTGGGGAGAGACTCTGCTGTGGATTCCACTTCCGATTGATCTGCCAATTCTTTGGAGGGAAGAGGAGTGTCGGTTTCCGCCTGCGAATTCATCTCCTCAATTCTCTTCCTCTCTTCTTCTTCTTCGACATGAAAAGGTTCAACCGACCCAAAAGTCTCCTCAAAATCTCTCTTCTTTAGCCCCGAGCCGGGTGATTCTCTCCTTGTCTCCATGATTTCGATTATTCCTTTCTCGGTCCCTTTTCAGCTTCCGTTGGTATCGAATTCGTAGTAGTTACTCGATGCGAAATGAAACGATTCGTCGCAGTTCTTACACGAAACCCCAACAAATCCAATCTAAAATCCGCACGACGATCTTTCTTAGAGGAGCAATTCTCCAAAGTCGTTCGTACCGTATCGAATCGTAGTGCTGAAAGAATCCCAACAAACCACAACTCAATCAATTGAATCCCCTCCAAACACTCTCTTCTCCGCTCCTTTCCTTCCTTTCAAAGATCCCTCTCCCAAAAATAAAAAAAAGAAATCCCTCCTTATTCGTTCTCACTCTCACCGTCCCAATATATCAGCGTCAAAACTCTCAATCACTCAAACTTTGTCAATATCAATAATTGGTATCAATTACCTAGCAAGATTCCCAACGCGTCTCTCGAACTCTACGCACCACACAATCATCGCGTCTTCCTAAAGTGGGTTTCGCGTTTCCGGCACTTGCCGTTTGTCTTTCGTCCCTGGGGTGCTGTGTCACGTGTGCCCGTTCCTCGTGGCACAAATTGATGCGGACAATCCGGCTTTTACTCTATGTGCGCCCCACCATATAATTTCTCACGGAGTAATCGTCATCTTTCTTTTTACATTGATATATATTCACATTCATATTCATTTTAATATTTACATTCATATTCATAATTCAACTCAACAAAACTCTATCATACAATCCCTCGTACTGGTATCTCTAGCTACCTACCTGCTTCCCTACCTAATCTCCACCCCCCAAAGCAACATTCACATCCTGCTCCCCCTACCTCCCAGCCAGCGAACAAAGAAGCCAAGCCACACACCACAATTCCAACCCACCGACCCAAATCACAACTCTCTCCAAAACACCATCATTTTAAAACTAGACAACAATTCGAATCGATATCATGAATAAAATAGAACAAAGACACATGATACATTATAACCTTCGAACTCTCGATCTCTAATTCAAAATCAAAAAATACGGATTGTTGATTTTAAGAAGAATTTCGAAAGAAGGATTTTTTGAGGGGGTGGTATGCGAATTGTGTTGTTCAGTGTGTATTTATCTAGATATCATAACGATCCCATCCCATCCCATGCCATCTCATCGCATCCCATCACATCCCAAAACTCAACATGACAAGAATACATACCATACCATACCATACCATACCATGCCATACCTTACTTTCTCGCATCACCCATCATCTATCCACAGATCAGCACTCCCATCCACATCCACATCCACATCCACCTAGCAAGACCCCGAACCCGAACCCAAACCCAAATCCAAACCCATAATCCCGATCCGCTCCAGCCACAGCCACACACACCCCTACTTTCCACTTTCCACTTTCTCTACTCTGTACTTTCTACTCCCTCCCCCCCTCCCCTCTACTCACTCCCCTACTACCTACCACCCATCCAACCCTCTCTCCAGACTCATCGGAGAAGAAAAAGCGCAGCCGAAAACAAGTCCCATCCATCCATCCATCCATCCATCTATGCACACACACACACACACACACAAACACACACACAGCAGCCATGAAAGCGAAGCGAATTTTTGAATCCTCAATTTCGGCCTGTAGTTTCTTTGCCGAGGAGCCCACCCCACCCCACCCCATCCCATCCCATCTCATCCCATATCCCATCCTCCCTAGCCAAAACTCACTCAAATTCGTGGCTGTGCTAACTCACCTCTCACCTCTCACTCTCCCTCTCCCTCTCCCTCTCACCCCTCTCTCATTCGGAAATTACAGATAAACAACCCAAAACAAACCATGTGGAAACTAACAAACTGACAAACTGATAAACTGACAAACAGACCCAACTAAATAACCAACCAAATAACCAACCAACTAAATAAATAGCGTAATAGCGTAATAGCGTAATATCAAATATAACTTTCGATTTCATCATATCATATTATATTTTATTCTATTTTATTTCTATTTTATTCTACTTCCACATACGAAGATTAATTTAATTACTACATACACACATACACACATACACACATGTAGATCAGATCTCCTTCCTTACCCTACCCTACCCTACCATACTACGGGTATCATATCACATCATACAAATCACATCACATCACCAGTGAGATCATACCTCCGTCCAATTTTTGGGAAGTTGGAAATTGATCATCAATGACAATGTTAATGACAATGACAATGTTAATGTCAATCAAATCCAGATCCAGATCAACATTGACTATCAATCCATCTCCTCGAGGTCACAAGCACGATAGCACAATAGCACAATAGCACAAGCACCACCACCACCACGACCACGACCACGAGCACAAACCAGCACGGCACAAACATAGCCAATTCAATATTCCAGACTCATTCGTCTTCATCATTCAGTATACCATTATCTCCTTCTAAGTATATGTGTGTCCAGTCCGTATATCAGTATGCGCCATCCAGGCCATGCCATCCATCCATCCATCCATCCATCCATCCATCCATCCATCATCTCTCCCCCTAATCAAGCCTTTCCCCTAGGCTAGTCAATCCACTAAAATCAATGCCACGCTAAAAACGATTGTTCTCCATTCAATTCTCTTCAATTCCTTCAATTCCGTCAATTCCATCCATCCATAACCTCAACAAAACAAGCAGCGTTGATTAAAGCACCATATGCCCAATCCAAAAACCATCCACTTCCATGTGTAAAAAAAGGAAGACTGTATATCAACCACAAATAACCCCAATAAACCAATCCAAATTGATATTGCCATGTAATTCCAAAGTACTCCAATGCTACGCCTTTTGAATGCAGTTGCTTGCTTTGCTCTTTTGCTCCAAAACAAAGTAATGTTATTTTCATCAATGTGATGTGATGTGATGTTGGTGACGTGAATTCCGTCGTCTAATAAAGGTATCTCCATTCGCACTCGCAGGTTCCTTAATCTCGTGTATTTTTAACTCGTCGGGCGCTCCTCCAAGCTCGCTCAATCACTATCCGAATGGTCCGGGTTGGCAATAAATAATCGGCCAGCGCCGAGAGTCATGGTTGTAGTTCGTTCGTCGACACTGCCTCTTCGCCTTAATTCGTCGGGATTCCTCACACTCTTTTCGCGTGTGATTGTTGCTTTAAGCAAGCTGTTACTTGCCAATCTCGCGGCATCATTCGAGTTCAAATCCGCAATTCCATCCGCTCGTTCTCCACTACTGATACTTCCGCCTGCACTTCTCGTTCCATCACCACCTTCAAAATAACCCTTCGCATGAGAATGTTCGACCGGAACGGGAGTTTCTCCAGCTTCTGCCACATCTGCGAAAGATTCTCGCCTTTCACTAGGTGGCGTGTGGCCTGAGCTCCATCTGCCAGCTGTCGAACTTGCACCGGATTGTCGTGAATATGTAAGACCCCTCCTAGCACTGCCAACACTACTGCGTCCGGAACCCGTCCTTCGGTGATATAAAACTCTTCCGCTATCTCCATCATCATCACTGTCTCCACCTTCCACCTCACTAGCACTTAATCTCATTGGCACACCGACTACACCTCCGACAAGATCTCCCGGACTATATCCTACCAACCCGGCTTTCCCATGATGTCTTATCTTCGCCGTCACTCGATTACTTCCCACTAAGCTGTTGGTGCCACCAGTCGATATCCTTCCTTGTAAAGGTCCACCAAGTACTGCAGCCGCTGCTCTTTCCTTGGCCGCTTTTTGTTGAGCGATCAATCGTGGATCTTCGTGTTGCGATCGATCACACCACACCGTCGCCTTTTGTTTTCGCATCAGAGCCACATAACCTTGCGGTTGTAAATTTCCCGATCGTGAAGACGTGGACCTCCTCAAATCTTGAGAGCCACGATATGGCACAGGGCCATTCCCACTGCTCGCCGTTGTCGAAAAGGTACCCGTCGACGGCGTTCTCCTGGACGAGAAACCGCTTATCTGCATATTTCCTGGATAGAGCGTTTGTTGGTTCTGAGGTGGAGGGGGAGGTTGAGGAGGGTAATTGATGGAAGGAAAAGTATTCGAAGAGATCGTGCGAGTTCGGCTGTGATTGTTGTATGAAGGAGCAGAAGGAGAAGTTTGGAAACCAGGTGGCATTGGTTTCCTTCGAGGGACATCGGCCATCATATTGATGTATGAGAAATGGAGACTGCGGGGACAATAATGAGGAATCAATGAGAAGAAGGATTTAATTGGTCGCAAAGCAAACGTAAAGACTCGTAAGAGGTTCGAATTAATCCAAGTAAGCTGTAGTTGGCTAGAGTGTGTGCTGCGAGGCTACAGACCAAGGAATGTATTTTTCCTGTGAAGCTAAAAAGCGTAGTCCCAAAGTGAGGCCTTTAAAAATCGAGATGCGGTATGTATGCGTAAGTTTTTTGGGAGTTGGCGTGAATTTGAATGGTGGTGGTGGTATGGGATGGGTATGGATGGGATGTATGGATGGATGGGTATGGGTGGTATGGGTGGTATGGGTGGTATGGATGGGCTCGGAGCAACCTTAATTTTTTTTTTCTCCCCTTAGGTTGGCGTTTGAGTTTGGGGAGGGGATATGAAGATAGTAGTCAATGTTCCTTGCTCCTGTCTTTCCGAACGACCACGATCGATAGCAAGAGGGAGAGCAGAGAGAGAGAGAGAGAGAGAGAGAGAAGAAGGTGTGCTGTGTGCTAGGTCGATATTATCCTCCTCGTTTCGCGTTCAATTGAAGAATGGCAAGTAAAGGAGCGATGGATCCCGGGCGGTATGGATTTAAAAGGAAAAAGAGGATGTGAGGGCAAACCGGGAGGGCGGGTATAAATTTGAATGTGTGAAGTCAGGGAGGGGAGGATTGGAGAGATTTGAGATTGGAGGTTTGAGACCTGGGACTTGGGAGGAATATTATCGGAAAGTATTGGGCGGAAGGGGGGGGAAGGGGGGGGGGGGGAGGGGGGGAGAGGATAAAGTGTTATTGCTGATGTTGTTGATGCTGTTTGATTTTACTAGGTAGGTAGGAGGGTGCGATGTATGTATGTGTATTATGACTAGGGATTATTATTATTATTTATTACCCGGTATAGAGGGGAGTAGGTGAAGTGTGAGTTGATAACAATAACAATAAGCGTGCGTGAAGGGTGAATTGAGTGAATTGAGTGAAGAGTGAATTGAGTGAATTGAGTGAAGAGTGAATTGTGTGCATGGAGCGATTGGGATAATTCCAGTGACAAGCCGGGATACCTGCCTACCTACTTACTACCTGCTACCTCCTACCTCCTACCTACCGATCATTAATCGCTAGTCAGTGACATATCATATCTAGTGACGACTAACACGCTTTGGGTACCTTTCTGCTTCGGTGAAAGATAACCCTAGTTAGACACTTTAAGGTTGGAACAAGTTAAACCGTGGATTGTGCTGAGGTTGGTGCGTGGGCGTGGGCGTGGGCGTGGGCGTGGGCGTGGTTGTCACACTATGGCTCTGTGTGCACTCTGCACTTTGCACTCTGTGTCTATGTGTCTATTCCTATTCACCATTCAGATATCTTTTGCTTAGTGAGATCAATCAAGTACAACGTGGTACATCCAGGTGAGTGAGGTGATGGCAACCTTGTCGCTGCTTAATATTATCACTTATTATTGTCCAACATCATTATCTTGGAAATTTCTTGCTTTGTTCCTGGGCTAATATCTCTTAATGCTACCGAGGACTTGCACCTAGATACCTAGCCACTCCTCTAAACAATGCTTAAATACTTAAATCCCTATATACTTCGGAACTTATTTTCCCCCTCAGTCCGACATGGACGTTCCTACGTGAGGGATTCACAGCATCTTTCGCCATCGTTGGCTGCTTTGGAGATCTTCTCGTGTGAATGCTCACAAATGATTGATTCCTCGTCCTCTTCTAGCGCTTCTGAAGTTGGATGGGGAGGAAGGAAGACTATGATGCATCATCGATCGGTGGTGATTGGATTGCAAAGCGGCGTGTATGTCAGAAAGTGCTACTGTGTTAGTTCAGCCACGCTCAGAGATCTAACCTTCACACTTAAGCGTTAGCATCTCGATATTCCCGTATCTGACATGGTATGATCCTTCACCATCATGCACACCAACCCGAGCAGCGAAGGCAGTAAGTTTCGTCTTAAATGTGCCTTCTTATGCACACGAGCGATGGATCAACATGTGAACTGTGCCTTGGGCTTCTTGGCCTTTCTTCCCTCGGTCTAAACTAGATGGCGGCAGTACAGAGGACTAGTATCTTCCTTCAAAAATGGAGTGCGAGGTACTAGTCCCAGATTATCTCGTAGCCGTTCCGATATTTGGTCAATCAATTCGTTTTGGGGTAGGATTCGGAAAACGTGCGTAGCCGTCGACCAATCATGCGTGGCTGAAGGAAGATTGAAGTCTTTCGAGGATGTATATGTGTGGAGGAATAATACTCCACAGCTGGATCAAAGCTGGGAAAATAAATTAGAATGGACCGGTTGGTGTAAGATCAATCAGAATAAGGCCGAGGGGGTGGAATTTTCCAGTATCAATAAGCAAATGGATCAATAAATGTGAAGCAATTCAGTTGTTGTCGCAATATATGAGTTCAAGCAAGAGAGAAGATGATAGTTACCAATTGTCATGAGTATGTCAAGTTTGCGCGAGAGCCAGGAAGAGATGGGAAAAGAATCGAATCAATCGGCGGACCATTGACGACGATAGATAATGAGGTTGATGATGTAAGCAGTAATAGTAATATATTCACGACCACAACAGACAGCACTCAAACCCATCTCATCTTTTTTGATTGAATTTGATTGCCAGATATTGCCATCTACTCGCTTGCTTGCTTGCTTGCTTGTTTCCAAATTACTGCGAACCACTCCCAATTACCACCAAATTCTATTCTCCTTATTCAAGCTCCTGTGATAAATCCATTCATTCCCTCCTGTACAATATACATACATACCTTCTCTTGCAACACATCTCCGCCAAACCCTCCAAGCCCAGTTTAATCATCCATCATGCATAAAATTCTATAGTAGATGGCCTCCCTGTGATCACGTCAACCGAATAAAACGTCCCGAGAGCTTTCCGTTGGATCGGTATCGACTCCCTATCGCTATCACATTTAGCTGTTAGGTAGGTAGGTAGGTAGGTAGGTAGGTGGGCATGTATGTATGTATGCATGTATGTCGGAGATCTCCAGATGACTTCTAACGTTGCACTACTCCAGACATGTAGTTCTCAGCAGTTCATCGGCAACTACTTCTGCACTTTGGTTCAGCTGGAATCTAGCATCCTATGACTTGATATGAGTAAGCACGGTTCGTACCAATATCTAGTTCGGGATGGTTGCATTGATTGATCATCCTCAGGATAGTTGGGAACTCTCTCTTATTCATCGGATGGAATAATACAATATCGTATCTGAGTATCCTATCTCGAGAATTTCACCACTGGAATATTCCAAAGACGTCACAGTTTTAACATGTTGCCGTATCATGGTACGATTTTTGCGGTTGCCAAGACCATGTTCATTATCAACATCTTTTATTGACCGGCATCTCTGCTTTTCTCTCTTCCACGGACCACATACAAACTGTTTTTCGGGAGACGACCTATTTGGGTGAGTGGACACCGGCGTTGGACTGGGGGTGGGTGGAGGAGGGAGGAGGAACTTCCTCTGCGTCTACAGAAGACCTCGCATCTCGTATACACTTTGTACTTCACACGATCAACAGCCGGTGAAGTTTTGGGGATGGGTTTCCATCCATCCTATTACATATCACAACAGAATCCATCACATACCATCTATACCTTCGCTGTCAATATCACCATACTGCCCGTCGACAGCTTAAGCAATCCCTTCCATCGCTAATACTCAATATACACTTCCCTTCCCCCTGTGCTTCCCCTCCTGTGGCGTGTATGCGGACCTGAACCTAACGGGCCATCCACAAACACCCCTCCCTCGCCTTCCCACCTCCATGTCAAATCGCATATAATATTACATGATATTGCATGCATTCACGCATCCCCAAATCAAGCTTCCACCAAACCCCATCCTAACCCAAGCCGTCTTCTCAACCCATCCACCCCATCCCCAAGCCAATCATCACACCACGCACACCATCAACACGACGGATTTTCCCCCGCTGCATCAAATCCAAAGCAGCAAGTCGCCAGTACGCTAGGACTCTCGCATCGAAAAGTGCGCGAACACACTTACCTCTTCCAGCACCCCTGTTCCTGACCCAGTCCTCCACTTAAAATTCCAAGTTTTGAGAGGCAAGAAAAACGTGCATTGGTCCTTGTGTTATGTATGTGCAGAGCGCTGAGCAGGGGGGGGGCAGTGAAGGGAAAGAGTGGAATTGGGAATTTCGGTGCCGGATGGGGTTTTGAAGGTGGGAAATATCGATATTCATGAGAATCGTGTGATTTCCTAATTTTTTCTTCTTCTTATCTTTTGGTGGGTTTGCTGGGGGTCGGTGGGGGTGAGTAGATGGCACTTGTCTCGTCTTGTCTTGTGCTGAAGAATTGATTACTTCCTCCGTCCGTATTCGATGTTTTATCACTTCCTTGGTCCGCATTCGACCTTCGGATTTTTAAGGTTCGGAGGTGCAGAAATATATCCTCGTAATGCTTAGGGGTTATGTTGTTGCCATCTAGAAGATATCTTTGTCCTCTTCGGGACTGATATGTCAGGATCTACTGAGTCATCGTCGGAAGAGAAGTTGGATAGATACTCAATCCCATATATCAATATCATATGCACGAAAGACAAGACAGGCAGGTCAAGATAAGACGAACACATTGCAATGCGGATCTATCAGATCGACGAGGTCCGAAATAACGATTTGCCTTGTTCTATTCCCAGATACATTTCCATATATTTTACCATTGATATCTATAACTCCCAGCTACTATCATATCAATTAATCCTACTAAACCTTTCTCTCTCTCTCTCCTAGTCCAGTACTACTTATTACTCCCTCACTTCTCCTAGCACTCCATAGTATGTATCGCGATGTAACCATCCAAGCTCCTCGGCTCGATCAAGCAATTCACCACAGAAACATCCAAGCTTCCCACACACACACACAGACGATAACCTACTCTGCATGTCCAGTAAACGATACATTGTGAAACCAGATGACTTCATTCTTACATCATAGCTAGCCCTGACCTTTCCACTCACTGTCTTTCTTTTCTCCTCCGTGCTGAGTGAGTATCTCGCTAGGTAATGTACTGACTGTACTGTACTGTAATATAGTGCACATACAAGCATCCCTCTCCGAGAAAAATAAACCTAAACCACTAGAGCTATTTGTTTATACTGCATACTGAAATGTATCTATCTATCTATCTACCTATCTAGGTGTACTCGCGCACTCCACTGTGATAGCGTCAACACTATTATTATTACTACTACCTACCTACCCACGAACGAACGAACGAACGACTAACTCCAAGCACGAGAATATCCATTCGCTTGTCTCTCTTTCCCTGCCCATCCTATCTAGTGCACAGGTATCCTTACTTATTACTCACTTGTTACTTGTATTACTCACTCGCCCACTACCTACCTCCCTACCCGTCAACATCTCAAATAAATATGTGTAGGGAGAACACCCGGAATTTCGCGAGTTTTGGCTTGTCGCGTCGTCGGCTTGGCGGTACGCTAGGAAATCGCCCTAGGACTTGTCCGATGGGTGGGCGTGGCGTGGCTTTGCTTTGCTTTGCTTTGCTTGGGTTGGGTTTTTGCGGAGGTATTCGGTCCGTTCCTGGTGCGGGCGTGGGCGCGCTGTAGTGTAGTGTAGTGTAGTGTGTTTTATGGATGATGGGGGTTTAGATATGTAGGTTGGTGGGTGGGTTGGTGGGTGCGCTCGGCTGGGTGCGATGAAGAGGTAAGGTTGTATACTGATAGAGACGGGGAATTTGGATTGGTGAATGTGTAGGTGGGTAATTGGGTGGTGGGTGTTGGCTGTGCGGGACTGTATATGTATGTATGTATGGGCTCTGAGTACATAGGAAGATATGTGTAGATGGAGATGGACGAGGTAGGCTAACCTTAGTACATCCAGCTCGGAGAGTTCTTAAAGACAAAGCTTTTTAGGGCGTGGATTCGATACCTACTTACCTACCTACCTACCTACCTAAAGTTTGAGTACCTCGACTCGGAGGAGAGGAGCCAAGAAAATTACAGAGGTGGGGAAAGGCTTGATGAGATGTTTAGCGGTAGGGTGTCTGGATATGTAATTGTGTGTATGGATGACATGGATGATTAGAGGAAAAGTATCTGTAAGTTCGATGCGGAATTGGAATTATAACATGTGCATTATCGGCTACCTGCGAGCGATAGAAACGCTTCAGGGAATCGGGGAAAGCGACAGCGGTGCGAGGGACCGAGCGAGCATAAGCCATACGGATATCTATCTATCTATTGAAGCCAAGATTCCCCAATGCATTGTTATAGGGATCCCAAGGAATTTGATAATGAGGGGAATACATGCATGCATGCATGCATGGAGTCCCGGTATCGACACATGCATTTGGATGGTGCTCAGAGGCGCGAATGCATTGTCATCCGGTCAGCTGTGTTTGTATGTGTATGTATATGCATATGTGTATGTGTATGTATGATATGGATAGAGAAGATTTGCTTTCCAATACCGGTGCTTTGGGATTACATATCCCGCGCTGCAGATGTGTGTTTCCTGCTCCTCACAATTGCACATGATGGAAGCAGCATTGTTGCATATCCAACCCCGTCATTCGATGGGTAGGTAGGTAGGTAGGTAGGTAGGGATAAGAGCGTGTGCTGGGAAGGGATTTCCTCCATGTAACCTTCGGATTGATATCGAGCTCGACACTATGCGTAATATCAGATTGTCCTCCTCTTTTAGGGTTATACCGCAATGTGTACCTCGCGTTACATTACTATTCTCTAGAAGCAAAAGAATGACCTTTGGCTTTTTCATCCTTGGCCAGGCCGGCTTGCACTTGTACTCGTGCTGGGAGCACAGATTCGGAAAAATCATGTTGCATATCTAACCCCTCATACCCCTCATACCCCTCATTCCAGCCGCCGAATTCTCGATTGTCGCTTACGTTTTTGTTTGTTGGGTTTCTCCTCAATCCTGCCTTCGTTTTGGAAATGTCTACTATGATAGGTATATGTAAGATGGAGATATCAGCATGCTAATACCTCTCATCGGGTAGAGAAGAGCGGGAATTTGTTTTCTGTTGGTTTGGCTGGGAGATGGAGCATTATAGTTTGTGCTATCGATTATGCTCTGCTTTGTTTTGATTGGAGATTGTTGTCTTGTGCAAATCGGTGCTTACTCGCTTGTCCCCTTATCTTATTTGCTTACCCCTCAACTCTTATCATCAGGAACAAGAAGTCGAAACACCGATATTGATGGGTGGGCGGGGAGAAGAGGGAGGAGGATCTTTCTCGACACTTGCATTGCGTTTTGCATGGTTGGTTATGCAGGGAGTGTATTTCTTGAGCTAATATTTGGAGGTATCTTCTATTTATCCAAGTACTAATTATATTTGTTTTTCAAGCTCTTATGACTGACTAGATGCTAAAATTGAAATACTAATAATGTAAGATGTGTGAGTGGGAATCGGTAGCGGAGAGAGTGGGCGAGGAAGTAGGAAGTAGGAAGTACTCTCTCTTCTCCGTATACTTGTGCTGTACTTCATGCTGTCTTTCCAAGTTATATATTTTTGCTTGAACGTATTTATCAAGTCAAAATTTGGGATTGTATTCCATTTTAGTGACAAATCATATCTATCTGTTCTTCTACCCCTCATCATCAGAAACCAGAATCGAACCACCAACATCCAACCCCTCGTCTGCCACAAAAGCCACATTACTATCACATTATCACAATATCACATTCTTATCGATCGGAGCCCCTCTCCTCTCTGCAGACTCGGTAATGGATGGGCGGGCTTTGACTCGTTTTATCATAAATGCATTGTGGTGCGGTTCACTTGATGCCGAATTAGCTTCAGCCTCGATGTACTTGTTGCATCCTGGCGGCATACCTATGGGTTAATGGATTTGGACGATTTTCAGTCTTGGCGGGTGTTTTTCTCATGTGAAACGTACTTCACAGATTCTGTAATATCTTCTGATGAGCTGAGGCTCTGTGCCGTAGTAGCAAAGAAACGAATTTATTCATTCATTTAATTAATCCTTTGGTTGGCCTTTTCATATCACTAAAGTCGAAGGATCGATAGAGATTTTTATATACGGAATTGACCCTTGTTCTTCATCAAGTACTACGATAATATCAAATCCACATCTTCTTCCAATGGTTACACTAGGCGCGCGGGCAAGACGACGACCATCCTTCAAACTTCACATGCTCTCCATCCGTCGCTTGTCTATCAATTCGAAAAATGGTTCCAACTTTAACGTTACATTCCACTCGTTAGTGGAAAGTATATCGAGCGTCGCCTGAATTCCTTCATCATCCTAGTGGTGGCGAGGTCGCATCTTAATTAGCACTTCATCTCCATTTATCCCATATCATTTATACATTCCCTGATCGGTCGTCTCGGGGGTTGAGTTGAGGTCGTTTGCCGCTGGACCGGGTTCCTGCGAATGGCGTCTCTGCATATAATCATAGGGCTGCGTATAAAATATCTTCCGACGAGAGATCTACACGAGGCGCTTTTTCTTGGCGCCCGATGGTTATTTCCTGAAACTGAATACGATTTTCTTTCTTTCTTTTTTTTCTTTCTGATCCACATCCCATACGATCACAATCTCTTCGAGTCTTGAAGATCTTCGTGATGGTTTCTAGCGGGTTGAAATATGTCTGCCTTGAGCAACATCGTCCCCGATTCGTCGATTTACGGACTTGGTCAATACTAGAGATTTAGTTTCGCGCTTGCTTGAGAGAGTTTGATGACGTTGATTTTGATTCGCTCGAATGGATGGAGGCGTTGTTATTTGCGCGGATAAAGTATCGCGCGGGACTAAATAATTACACCTCATTTATTGCTGTTGGCTCCCGCTAGCCCGTCCCTCTGCTCTTTCTTACCTAATATCTATCCAGCAAGGTCATCGACAAGCAAGGAAATTGCATAGACAATACTATGGTATACGGAACAGAGTAGCTCGAGAGTAGTACTCTCACAGCCAATGTTTTGATATCTTTCTGGCCCCGCAAATTTCCATCTCACAAAATCCGATCATTTGCCGAGATCTCTTTCAGCATGCATCTCACATTCCACATCTCCGCCCCGCTGTCCAGCGTCAAATCCCACGCTTCTTACCTATTACAATCTTCCGCGTGTATATACATCATGTCTGTCATGTAAAATTTCCTCGAGCCCTTTCTCCTTTGATCATAGCCCGATGTATGCGCACGGAACATTATTCCGCGGACGAGGCATTGCTGCCCCATAAAAAGGATTTCTGTTCGGAGAATGAGCATCGGAAAGTCGTGCCGATGTGGATGGCAGGTGTGGATTATGATGTCGTGTCGTGGCAACGCGTTTGTGGGTGGGGTTGCTTGGTGGCTAGTAGGTGGAACTGGATGTTGAAGTGGAGGTAGGAGTTTGTTATTAGGTAAGCATGGATGGGGATGAAGTAAAATGGAAAAAGGGGGTGGATGAGAAGCGAGCGGGATACAGTACACGTGATAATGGCAAGGTAGTGACTGCTAGAATGCTCTTTGGGATTGCGCGCTTGGGGTTTCGTGTCTATTAGTATACTAACGCATCTCCATCCGTAAATAGAGCTAGAATTTAGAGATCGAGTAGTGAAATTGTCAGATCCTAGAAATTTATTGGTCTATTTTTGAAACTGAAACGCGGATGACGAAGATGACTAGTACATGCTTTGATGATGCAGTTCTGTAACTGGTGAAATTGTCAATTTCAAAACGTTGTTTAGAATTGAAAATCGTTATTGGGACTATGCTCGGGGCGCGAAAATAAAGTAGTCATCGCATCCACTGCCTCATATCTCATCGTCTGGGTCATCAGACACGAAAAGCATTGTTTTTATTTATAGACTATGTTCTCTTCTTCTGTCGATCAATAATACTATACTGACTCACTAGGCTCGTGTGTGTGCTCTGGAAGCTACCACTTCCTTGTCGTCTCACGCAACTCGCACGTTGCAGTTTTGAAACTTCGTGAAGAATATTTGAGATTGATTCTCCATTTGCTATTCTCTCACACTTCTATATGTAGATTCTATATGAAACGATAGAAGAGATGTCGGGAAGTATGGGTTTTCAATGACTGGGGAGATTGGTCTTGCAGGGATATGTCGTATTATACTTAGAGCGAAAAGGGGTGAGTTAGGATGCGCGAGGCGGGGTGGGGGTAGAAGAATTCATAGTGTGGAAGTGCGGAAGGAATGGACTCAAGAGGAAGATAGTATGTAATCGTTATGAAAACATGTCATGGTGACGCAGAAATAGTTGTTTTGTTATTTGGATACCGAATAGAACTTCTAGCTATCATGGGATCAATGGGAATGTGAATCATTTATCTAGTCTCATTCACGTTTTTCAAGATTTCAACGGAAACCCGAGGCTGTGATGTAGAAAATGCAATTCCTGGAGTGAAATTACATTTCATAGGATAATCATGCTTTTGAAGTACGCCGTACGGATATCAAAGGTTTTGCATCTAGCCAGCCACAAATGGATGATAGGAAATACAAGATTGGGAGGCGTAGAGATTTGTTTATGTCTAGCTTGACTTGATGCGAAGGCTCGCGTATTCATATAGGGTTTTCCCCGTAGATGAATTCTTTGGGGTGTTCGAGTATCTCTTCTGTGTGAATAGATTCATGATTTTGGACTGGATGGGGTGGTTGCTCTGTCGATTGAGACTGTGTTGGTGAGGTCTATGTGAAGTGAAGTGTGTGAAGTATAGCTATGCAACTCTCAGGTGGAGAGAGCGCAGGGTACAAAATGACAATTCAAAAAGGCAAGTGAAAATCTAGTGCAATAGAGATATGTTTCTCTTCCTCAATAATCTTTCGGGCATCAATATTGGAGTTATTACATCTGGGATGTTATTGGATTTTGCAGATTTGTTGAGAAGATGAAATTTGTAATGGCAAAGAATGGCGTAGACAGGGAAGAAAGGGATGGGGGAAAAAGAATATCATCCATCTTTGGGAGTTCTACATAATTAAATGATGACATAGACGGCACATTGACTAGACATTGAATCATGAGAACTAATTTCACGTCGAGGTGATGTTGAATAGCGACCTAGATTCTGGGAGACTGACTTCGGGCATTAAAGCCGAGAATTAAACATCCTAGAGAATGAGAATAGTCATTTGGGCGAAGTATACATTGTTGGGAATGTGAATCCTTAAACTATAATTTAAAACAGCTTTAAAGCTAGTTTAGATAAGTACGATATTCAGCATTTTGATCAAAATGATAAATTCATCTGTAAGAATTAACCTCATAATCAATATTGTACAAGATTTCTTGATGACCCTGTGGCTGACATCGTCCACCGATAATCCTGGTCCCTTCGATATTAGATCGGTACAGTAAACTTCACGGGAGACTGAACGAGTTTTTGGCCTGCGAATGGAGAAACCAATCCTCGTGAGCAATTTTTTGTGGTGTTATACTGTCCTATATCTGACTGTACATCATCCTAACCACACAATTCTGAACTCGGAGTTGAGAGAATCATTTTGTACTGGTGAGAAAACCCTCCTCCTTCCGGAGCAAGAAGTGGGCGTTGCTCAAGGTCAATGGCGCTTTCAAGCAAAAAGAAAATTGTATCGCGTGTTTTTTTGGGTGCTCTTCAGAGCTTCGTATTTCTGCGAGCTCGGTTGACGGTGGTGGGTGTAGAAGTGGACTTAGCGAACGCAGAAGTAATTGGGGCGAAGGAGAGAGAGGGATGCATGGATACGTTGATCGATGGAAGGATGGACGATATGGTACTGGTGCTTAAAGTAAGAAGTGCACTCTCACAGAAAGGCAAATAGAATAGGTTTTTTGACTTCAGCTTATAGATGAGCTTAAACAAATTTTGACATTTTCCTTCGCCTGTCTGAATACATTGACGTGAAAAAACTTTCTCAAACACTATTCCATACTTCTCAAAGGCTAATATAATTCAGAGAAGTTGTGTTGATTAACCGAATCAAAAAAGTTCCCTTGGGTAGATGTCCAGTTTCATTAATTAATTGACTCTTCTTGATGATCAATCCACATAATTTTATATGATACCAGATGAAAATTCTTTAGCCACTCCAATGAACATCATCAAAATGATTTCTCGAACGTTTTGCCGCGTCTTCTAATACTTAGAAAGAGATACATGTGCCCAGAGATTTTCAGACATTCAACCTCTCGTTTTCTCAAATATATCCGAATAAAATTTCCTTTTGAATCGTCGAGGATATTGTAGCACTATTCGATATTCATCCAACGGATGAACCCCAGATGTCTCATATAATACGTCATGAATTCTTTATAATGAGTGAGAGCCTCTGGGAAGCTTTTATCCACAAGCTCTAGATATGTGAGACACTTCCGCCAAGGTTGAAAAAGGAATGTGGGTATTCTCCTGACTTCCACCAAATTCATAAGGGGTGTTACTACGCCAAATTTACCTATCATTTCAAGATATAGCGATGGCGGGGTTGGAGACTCTTGAGGTTGGTATTGTCTCATCGTTGCTGCCACAGCAAAAGTCCACAACAACGTTCCGGATGACTTTGGAATTTAAGTCCAAAGTTTCGGTACTGCGTACATGCCATAAGCTTGAGCATATAAATATCGCGCTGTATCCTTCAATCATGAAGATATACACATTCGTGCCTGCCAGAATCTTCCCCCTTCAATATGACACGGATCTCAAATTTATCTCAGCTCTTTTGCGCGCTCGTTTTTGGGGCGCAAGTACATGCTGCTAATATTCCACAAGCATTGCAACCTGATAGACGTCCTACAGTTCGTCCCTCTCCAATTGTAGATCCTACCCCTATAACATGTACTACATCGACCATTAGTATAGGATGTGGAAGTATGTATATCCGCTTTCTGATTATCTTTTTATCTCAACTTCTGACACTCATTTATTTTTTATTCTTCAAAACGCAATAGCTCTTTCCTTCTCCAGCAGTTTTTAACCTTCTCTAATAGGAAATGCTTGCCAAAGTGCCTGGGCAACAGCTTTCACGTCGTCTAATACCTACGTAAAATCATTCTGCTCCTCATTTACCTCCTCAGGACGCAGAAATACCCTTGCATTTGACAGTAGAGGACCCGCAGGCGCATGCACAAAAGGTCTTGGCAATGCTGCCATCCAGTCCTCCATCTCATCAGTTTGTTCATGTTACGCTGGCCCCGGAGTTCCAACCACCGCATTCGTAACAATCTGTCCTACCTGTCCATCAATCCGAACGCAAACCGTCACAACATCTGTACCCACTACCACTACTATTGTTCGAATTGCCGATGGAAGTGTCAAAACAATAACTACTATCGTGACACTAGTCGTCGACCCACCACCACCAAATCAGATTACTACCACAACCACGCAATTTATAACGCGTTCAGATCTCTCAGCATCTTGTACCACTACGACAAATGTCCTAACTACAACCCTAGTTACAGCCATCTACGACTATTTCACCTATATAACCACCACCACCTATCAAGCAGGTCGTTATCCATGTGATACTACACCTTGGCAATCACCGAGCGCAACTACCGTTACATTGTACACACCATACTGTAATCAAATATCCGAACATATTATTACAATAACCAGTACTGTTACTGCCGGTCTCCCATTGCTGCCTCCATCGTCCGCAACATGTGAGCCAGCGAGTATAACAACGGTAACTTTAGTAATTGATCCTCTACCCATCGAACATACAACTACCGAGACAGTAACGGGTGGAATTTGTACAGTTACGACAACAGAGACAAGTACTACTACTTGGGATGATAATGGATTTTGGCCAACACCTACTCAGTCGACTTTCTCGCCAATTATAATTGATGATGGGGGGTTGACTTGGAGGGAAACTTTGGCGGCGCCAAGTCAGGCTACTAGCACAAGCATTTCAGTGAGAGAAGAGGAAGGTTAAGTCCTGGGCTAGAATGAGATATGTAACATTGGAAAAATGGCTGTCAGGGGAAGATATGGGGAGTTGATAGAATCTATGAAAATGTTCTGTGGAAAAGAAAAGAGGATATTGATTTTGAAGCTTGAATTCTTGAATTGATTTTTCTAACCTAATTCTGATAGTGCATAGATCTTATCTGAGATGTCATATTGTGGAACCTTGGAGAACTCACTTTTTTAGGAAAATAATCAATTGAAGAAAAAAGAAGAGCAAAATTAAATACAAGAAAAGCAAAAAGCCCAACTCCAAACGCCAAACTCCAAAACGCCAAAAAAGAACAAATAGAACAAATAGAATAGACAAAAAGAAAAAAAAAAACACTATACATCCATATCAATCCACCCACCCAACCACCGATCCATCTCCCCCTCCACCCATCCCGCCACCACCTCCACCACCCCATCCGCCCACTCAATCCCCTCCCCCTCCTCTCCCCCCGAGATGTAATTGTTTGCCCGAAGGCGGAGAAACAGAACCAAGACATAAGCTCCGAAGAGCGCCAAAAGAGAGAAGAAAATGATCTTCTGTGCCCGAAGGCGCCAACGACGTTCCCGAAGGTCCATCTCTCGCTCCCGGAGGCGCACACCAACTTCCATCTCCGTTATACGGAGGTAATGGCTCTGATTTTACAATTAGAAATTGGACATTCAGGGGCGCATTTGGAAGAGTTTGCTTACAAGCCTCATTTGCTCCAGTTGGAGCCCGGCAGCCCGCACCGTCTCCCCCTCCCGCAGTTGGTGTTCCTGAATGTACTGTTAGCTTGGAACAATTTGATCATTTGGAAAAGTATAGTAATTTCAAACAATAAAATCGTTTCAAACAACCAAGTGACTGAGGTGAATTAGACCCACGTAGACAATCACTTGATTGTAAAGCCTCAGAGCAAATTGGACAATAACAAGTATTCAGATAACCAAATGGATTAAAACATTGAAAGGTGGATCATAAAAGTTAACTCACAAATAAAAGGAGGTCCCTCTCCTCCTCCACGGAACAACCATCACCTTGGTTCGTCAAATGTATGCGGTGATGGTTGTTGGTGAGGGTCAGAGGAAGAGAGGGAACCTCCGCCGCGGCGGCTCGACGACGTTCCGAGCGAGGCTGGTATCTTTGACGATTCTATATAAGACAACTGTCAGCAATGTGCAATGCTGAGTAAGACACCAATGTCTGACCCAAGGCCCAGCATCTCAACAGAGTGTTCAAGTTCGTCTTTGAGCCGGTGACACACTCACAGCCCAAAGGATAGAACGGAAGCGGACTGGCCGGTGAAACACTCGCAGCACAGGACCATAGTACTCGGCAAGCTCCTGACGCTCCGCCCGGGTGAAACTGCATCCCGAGCGTCCAACTATGCCTACATTTAAAAGTAGGATTTCGCTTCTTTTTTGAACAACTGTTTCATACGAGGCAACTGCTCCTTGAAAAGTCTGAGGACGACTCCCCCATACCAAAGTAGGCTGGTCTGATGATCCCACTGATCCAATAGGAGTCGTACATGCCCAAGTTATTCAAGAAGGAGGAATGGTAATGCAACTCCCATTGGGGATATTACGCCAAGTATATAGAGAAAGTGAAGGCTGGCAGACCAAGGGAGGAACATTATGAAATGGTGTCTTACCTCTGATCCCGGCATGATGGAGTGGATTTATGGTTGCTGTGGTTCTTTTGTGGTTGTCGTGGACTGTTCTGTATATAAATTAGTAAAGTGAAATGACACAGAGAGATTTGGAACAATGAAAAAGGAAGACACGTACACTTTGAAAATCGAGATCGGGCCAAAAAGAAAAAAGAAAAGAAGAGCAAAAAAACTGAAGGGGAGATGAGTACTTATAGGTTCTGACTTTCCAGACTGGAAGACGGTTGTTGACAGCGCGATGGACTATGGAAAGTATAATTTCGTTAGTTTCATGCTACTGGGCCGACGCTAACGTTTGTCACGCGACGGATAGTCAAAATAGCCTTCACCTTTGATAGTCCATTAAGGAAAACAACGTTTGCTACTTGGTTGACCTTTTCATTTGTTCACTGATTGATCATTGATTCAAGATATACCATCAATTTATATCTATCGATTCGATTTCCTGTACCAGTAAGTCAATTCAAATCGTCCAGTGGGTGGGCCTATAGGAAAAAAAAACTTAAAAGAAACTTCGCAAGAGTGAATACCGTTTTTCGATAGTGATAGTTGGCTAGTTCAAATTAAAATTCATGACATTCTTGCAATTGACAAGAAGCACTTGGAGATGTTCGGTCGATATTTGTATCCCTAGTTCAAGCAGCTAAACCTTCTCTAGAGTTTAAGGAATATTGAGTACACCCATGTATGATACAATTATAGATCCCAAGCTGTCAGTAAAAGTGAGATCTACTTGCGTATCATAATTTTGATGGCTGTCGAAACTGAGATGAATTGCGAGACCATTCAGTACACTAGGAGATTCTCATCGTAGCATAAAAGAAAGACTTTAGTATGTAATGCTAGACTCCTCAAATTTAAGCTCACTCTAATAATTCGATTTAAATAATTTAAAGATGATAATGCATACTCGTTCCTAACGATTGCAAAAATTAACGTATACACACACCTAATTCCTGCCAAAAAGAAGTACAATCCACATGCTGAATCCGGAGGATCGAAAATATCTCGAACCCTTAAGTATGATTGTCTAGCTTCTAAAGGGACCGGTTCTTTCCAATGACTTTCAAAAGCTACCTAGAATGACGCTAAAAAAAACAGTAGTCCACCACGCTAAAAGTGACATGAGTTAGAAGCGACTAGAAAAATTCTAAATGCGTCGCGTGAACTTGAAATCTAGCAGGTGCTTACGTCGGCACGGAACTATGTTGAGGAAATATGATAGCAAGAGCTCATCTAATCAGATATTGTGATACGGAATAATAAGCTCAACCACTAAGCTAAACATGTCAAAAAGAGAAAGTACCTGGGACTACTCTCCATTACAAAAATGTCACAATTCTGCACTATGAGAGTAACTATATACCATCCCGATAGAGCTAGAAGCAAGAGCGCGCGTACCTTACCTGAGTAATTACTGTACAGAACAATCCTCCATCAAGAAAGCCAGAGCTATACAACGTTGAAGTCATATTGGGGTTCTCTCGCTTGACGTCAGAATTTTACATAAGCATTATATAATCCTGGAGATAAATGTTCGTTGTAAAGACTACAAGTGTGGATTCTGAAAGGTATACAATAAAGTAGAAAAGAGCTCACAGACTTGAAAAAAAAATTACTGGTGTTTATGATACTTGGAATTGATCGATTGAGATTGCATATACATGGAGATGGCCGAAAAAAAATACCCCGATGCGTTGAATCAACATCATCCTACCGTTACAGCTAAGCTGGTAAGTGGTAAATAAAACAAAACCACAATAGTTTATCAGAGAATCATTGGAGCCTTACCTTGAGATACTTTTCATCCAGACCACTTGTTATATTGAAAAACTGTATGTTATTGATGAATAGGTGCTTGAAGCATGGAATTTGAATAAGACTCATACTCATGCACTATACACAAAGACCAACAGAGCCTACATCATCACTAGAGATATCAACACTACCTACACATCAAGCATTATACCACCCTCAAAACTACGCGAAATCAGAACATCAACTGCATTATTCGTCTGACTAGTGTCTAGCAATCTTCAGCTCGCAAAATATCTTACACTTCAACCCCGTATCAATTCTCTATAGCCCTTCTAGCAAAACGCCCCAAAAGTAAATTGGTATTCCCATTCATCCATTGATACAAGCAAGCTCTCCCATACAATCCCACCTTTTTATGCGCCGTTTGTGACCAAATCATCCATTAATTTATATGCCCATGGTCTGTCCTGCTATACATGAATTCTGCATATCTTAATCGTTACATGGTAATGTGATACCCCCAAAAAGTTCTGAACTGAAATCTGAGGATTTTCAATCCTCGATAAGTTGACCCAATATCAAGCTTTGGATCATGACCTCGTCATTGACAATCCTGATACGTTTGGGCAATGGTGGTGTCGCGTGCTCTTCTTGGATCGAGGCTCGCTTTCGTTTTCGGCCACCAACTGAAGTGCTCGCCGGTGTATTCTCGAACACAGCTGCCTCCACATCCTGCTTTCCATCCACATAAAGCCAATCATAGCTAGCGTTTTTGCTTTCTGCATCGAGAAGCATTTCTTTCGCTTGTTTGAGATCTTGTGCCTGGCCAAGGTGGGTTGGACCAAGAGCACGGGTCAAAAACGTGTACGGTTTCCGCTTCTCGCCAGTTTTTCCCTTTCCAGTAACGATCAAAATCGATTTCCCGTCGAGTAATTTTGGTCTCTGAGTGAAAGTATCGCTAAGATTTGCACTGCAAGCAGAATACGGGCGTAGATAACGACTTTTCACAGCTCCACCTAGGAATGAAGAGTTCCCAGCCGAGAGAAGATATGGTAACCAATCGATAATAGTACATTTGTCAACACAATGAGAAATCCATCGCCCGGAGATACATGGGAGCCCAAGAGCCAACGCTTGCATATACTTGGCCTTTCTCGAATGTTCATCTGCAATTAATGCCACGAAACCAATTTTTATCTCCGAAGAGGCAATCTCAAGCTCCGCCTCTGCTGTTTCACTGGATCCAGTACGAGACTTGGAGGGTGGAGTCATCGGAGTAAATAAGTTCTCAAATCCGTCATCTAATATTCGACCGCCATTTTGTTTGATTAAATGGATAGCAACTTGTTTATCTTTCTCTGCATCGACGTATGAGACAGCGAAAGCCATTCCCTCAAATAGACTGTTCATTGCCCTCTTACTATTCAACGAGATTTTTGAAGGCGGTGTCGATAGCGCCAGTGGATCTTCACTATCTCCTTGTGATGACAAAATTGATTTTTGATTTGAGAGGGGTGCTGAAATAGCATCTTCTTGCTCCTCTGGATCCACAGAGCTACGGGTACGATGTTTTTTCATAGCTGGCAAAGCAGTTCCGCCAATTGATCCCTTGGCCTTAGTAGCAGCACTGCCTCTCGCTCGGCCTCTTGATCTGCCTCCTGTATTTGGATTAGGGTAAGAAACAGATGGAGATAATAAATCTGACTCAGCAGTGGATGAAAGAGGATTCGAAATTGTCGACGACACACTCGAAAGTCTTGTGTTTCGAGCAACTTTTGGTTGTGGCTGCGTGATAGTCGGCTTTGTCGATTGGCCCTTCGAGATCCGGGTAGATTTGCGTGGCGTGCTTTGGTGTACGATTTCTTGCTCGGCTTTGGCCGATGGAAGTTGTGACTCCTCATTCGGAGTTGTTTGGGAAGGCCTCGCATCATGCTCAGTTGAAGCCAACGGAGAAGAAATGTCTTCCGGAGCAGCCTTAAAAGTATCTGCTGGAAATCCCAAGTTAGAAGACTCAGTCGACAGTTCTATTCCAGGTGAGTTACCATCAACCGCCTCTACTTCAGAGACATCTCGAAATACAGAAGTCAAAAGATTTTTTGCAACAGGAGTGGGAGGCTCTATTGTACTGGGAGCCGATGAAAGTCCCGACGAGGGTGTAGCAGCAGAGCCGTTAGGGACGATTTCAAGACGACTAGGCGTAGCGGCTAGCGATGGTTGAAACTGGGACTGGCGTTTCGGGGTATGATGAGCAGGTACACCAATAACCTCGTTAAACTCATCGTCCATATTAAATCCTGGTAAGTCATCTAACTCATCATTGTTCGCTATGCTGAGAGAGATTTCTGCGATCTCAGTCATGGGGATTAATCGATCAGTAGCTGGGCTAGTCTCCGGGACAGCGAAAGTGACGCTGTCCGAGATTTCATTATGCATTTGGGTGACATGGTTTTTAGAAGCGTTGCTGGCAGGTACTTCATTGGATGATGCAGTCATTTTCTGGTCGGACGGGGCAGGCATAGTGGGATCTTTCCCTTGGTTTCCATCTGCATTATTGACGTTTTTGCTTCCCAAAGGCTGGCTCAGGTCCTGGCTTAGATGCCGTTCTAGTATATTTGGTAGCGTCTGAGATGGGCTCGTTGATTCCGGGCCTGTCTTTTCAATATTAGAGCAGGCTGGCACTCGATTTCGTGGTCCTGGCACTGGAGAACTTATAACAATGTTACTTGACAAGGGAACACCTTGAGAATCGGCAACCATATCCTGCTGTGTTGGCTGGGTGTCCCGTGCATCAAAACCTTCACACTGGGCTACGTAGTCCTCCTGCATACTTCGACGTCGGCCACTAGCAGGAACCTCCACGGCTATCGGAGTGGATTCGAAGGCTTGAGTTACATGAGAAGATGCCACTTCTGAAGACTTGCGCTGATGATCAAGTGACCTTTGATGTGTACTAGCTGTGGCAGCAACTGGATTGACTTCTATTGCGGAATTCGGCTTCCCGGATGAATTTGGTCTTCTCCCAATCAAGGCTGTCTGAGCGCGTAACCTCTTCTTCTCTCTCGCCGCCTTTTGGTATTTCTTAGGTAGTGCCTCAATATCAGAATCCGATTCCGAGCCAGAAGATACCTCACGCTCAATCAAGTTATTTCTTCTCTCTTGAGACTCTTTCATGGATATCCATGTATCTTGAGGCTCACGTACCAACGCCAATTTTCGAAGAGCGGAATTAAAAGATTGAACATTGTTTGGTACTGGGGCAGGTTCGATTGAAGCAGGAGTCTCAGTAGATGTTGAGCGGACAATTGATCGCCTAGTTTTTTGGGTAGCTGCGCTAGCCGCCTCCGAGCGTCGTACAAGCGGTGAGGATTCAGCTTCTTGTGAGGATCGGTATCCCCCATAAATATTAGGCGATGGCCTGGAGGATGTAGGACTCCCACCAAGTCGTCCAATTGATGATGGTTGTGTTGCGCCAAAGAGCTCATGCTGTTTCATTATACTACCCTTTTCGGAAAATGGGTTGACTGACGGAGCCGGAGTCTGAGGGTCAAGAAGAGTGTCTTGCACAGGATCTTGAGTACTATGGACAGCAGGCGGATCTTCTGATTGGAAATAACCTTCATCAGGTGCCGATGTTGGCTGAAATGTATCAAAGTTTATGTGCCCCATGTCGTTCTCCTCGTATGTACGTGCAGTCGACTCAGTGTGCGTAGAATTGGGGTCTCCATATATGCCGTTTGACTGTGGACCTGGCAGATCGTCCTGTTCGATTGGTACTAATAGGCTTGAGGAAAATTCGGCATTTGTTCCGAGAACAGCCTGGTCCCTTAACCTTTGCAATTCTAAGGCTTCGTAAAGAGACTCAGGATTCTCTTGAGTCAAAGATAAATTACTCTTTTGAGTATATTCCTCGCCCTCCATTGCTCTCAACTGGGCACAAGGCAAGGGAATTGGGTTGCCGTTAATATTGGATGACCTCAATGTATTTCCATTGTTTGGTTTCACTGTTGGCAATACTGGTAGACCAGCTCTCGTTCGTTTGGATTGTACAGAGTTTGGATGTAATGGACTTTCTTCGCATCCTTGAGAATTGGCATCAGATTCTCTGGCGGCTTTCATCTCCTCCAAAACTTCCTGGCCTTTATTGTGCTGTTTCTCGTTTCCTGTATCATGACGCACGTTGTTTGTCGCGTCGATATCATAATTATAATGGCTTGACGCGACGACGGGAAATGACATATCGTTATCCGCGGCAGGTCTCTCCGGACTACTCTATTGGTGTAGACAAAATGTCAGTGCTGCCCTTGTAAATTCTTACCATGCTGTGATTTGTTGAATGGTGATTGTAAAGTGTGAAAGCGGAGATCAATCATATCAGTACATATGTGGCTTACCGATATTATTTCTTCTTGCAGTTGCAGACACCTCTGCGTGTCAAATTCCTCTGCACCATCTCCGTTCAAAGCCGCAACGGCGGCCAAACTAGCAGATTTAAACATGATGATATTCTCATATTCAAGATCAAATTGGGCGGTCAGTCTATATCGGTACTTGAGGTCGAGGTATAAGTAAAATGTTGACTTGAGCAGATTGACGAAGAGAAGATGCTGTGAGATAAGATTGTCGTGGCGAAAGAAGTAAGACGCGACGACCTTTTAAGATTTTGGTACGTCAACACGTGATCAATCAATAGTCCAGTTGTTCAGCTAACACTACAAGGGAATTTGGACAAATCATGATTATTGGAACAATGCAGGACACCTACGGTACATGAATTCTTTCATTGTATTCAACTTCTCAACATCAACAAGTAGGGACCACATTGCATATCCGAGACATATTTATGAAGCTTCTGATTACCCCGTTGATCAGAAACCTCCTAGTTGTCGATAGTCTTTCATATCGAGTCGAACCACTATGTGTTCTCATCACCTCACAGTCCCTCACCTCTTTCTTCTTCTCTCCAAACATCCACAATCTACCCTCCTTCTTCCTCGAACCCGCTCCTCCCTACGTTCTTAGTTCTTTTTCTCTTATTCTCTTGTCTACACGGTCTTGAGATTACTGAGCTCATTTCGAAATGTCAACGGAAGCCGAGAGCCAGGACATTCCCAATTCTACTCCTATCAATGACGGCATGGAGTGTGATACTAAAGAGATCTATGAGGTCAAGCGAGATCGTATGGGCAATATCACTTGGTCGGCAAAGTATCCCGATGATGTGGAAGATGCTGCTGAAAATCAGGAGATCGCCAGTTATGCCATTCTTGTACTACAGCAAAAGCTAATATTCTCGCAAGAAAATTGAAATGGAGAGTATTATTATCCAGAGCCCATTGCTCAAGAAAGTTGAACAAAGTCATGAAGGATTATCCGGGTGTAACTAAAAATCTGCGGAGACTCGGATTCTAGTCCCCCTTTAATCCATTCGTTCATCACTGGATCCAGCTGTTGTAGGCCATCGATAACGAGAAAGATGAAGACACAAGAGCTCATATCGTTCTTCTACAAAAGGTTCTTGAACCAGAACTCAAAGACGTGACCGAGGCCAGAATCGACTATATCGAAAACAAAGTTATCACTTACGATCACCTGTGGACAATTCTACAACCAGGTTGCATTTTATACAAGCAAATATGGGGTCGTGATTCTGCTGTGAAGTTTGCTGGTGGCTTTGCTATCAACAATGAGAAAAAACGTCACCTTTATCGAGTTGACTGCCTGATGGTGAATTGAGATGGTGAAAGATTTGGCTTTGACTCGATTCATTACGATATTTTAGAGTTTATAGACACTGCCGAGATTGGTACACTTCCTATTTTTCCACTTGAGTTTCATCCAGATGGAAGGAAGATCAAGGCTAAGCCTTTCAAACGTGGAAAGCTATTTGAACAATATCGTGGTTATCATTTTAGATATTATAAGTATTTTGCCATTGGCGAAGATCCTGAATGTGGCTGCCCTATCAAAGTAACCGTTGATAGTCGTATCATTGTGTAAGTATTTACTTCCATCGCAGTTGACAATCACTAATTAATACTGTCATCAGTGATACCCATGCATATTGCAAATTTAATCCTGAAGTTTCGTCCCTTAAGGCTCTTGACCATAAGAGGGCTTCTGAAATTGTTGATCTAGAGTCAGACTGTGAAAATGATGAGTACAAGATATGAGGGCTAAATCAATTACTCTCTCATGAACTCAACTTTGAACACCAATAAGGATCCTACTTGTTCTACCATCAAATCCCTCGCCCCAGAATATCTCATCATCTGTTCCCCTCTTCTCAAAGGATGCACGCTAAAAGAGAAACTCTGGCTCGAATTTTTGGTTAATGTTCCTACCGACATTATCTGGAGCAATTCTGCATTCCAAAGTCTAGTTCTTCCGCCATCACAAAAGGAACTGATTCACGCCATCGCAACTTCTCAGATCTCAGACTCTTCGGAGTTCGATGGTGTGATTAGCGGCAAGGGCAAAGGCATAATTTTTCTACTTTCGGGTGGCCCTGGTATTGGGAAAACCTTGACTGCAGAATCTGTCGCCGAGCAAATGCAGTTTCCACTCTATATGCTTTCGGCCGGGGACTTGGGCACAGAATCTCAAGATTTTGAGTCAAATTTGCGTTCAGTCCTTCAAATGGCCACCTGTTGGAATGCGGCCCTATTGTTGGATGAATGTGATGTTTTCCTTGAGGCACGAACTTCAAAACCACTTGAGCGCAACAAGATCGTTTCGATATTCTTACTAACGCTGGAATATTATGAAGGAATTTTGTTCATGACCACAAATCGTGTAAGCAATATTGATCTTGCTTTCAAATCACGCATTCATTTTTAATAAGTATGGATTACAAGGATTTGGACAAGAATGCTAGAGAGAAAACTTGGAAAAACTTTCTATCGTTTGAAGGTCACGAACAATATCATCAAATTACTGATATTGAGGTTGAAAAATTGGCGGACTCAAACATCAATGGAAGACAAGTTAAGAATGTCTTGAAGACGGCTAAGTTACTCGCGAGGTAGTCACAAAGGCGAGTTTCTCGAGCTCGAACACATTTGAACCGTTATGAGCGTGGAGGGGAATTAAGTATGCATGCATATTCCTGTGCATGTTCTGAATGGTCTGGTACCAGCTTGGGATCATAGGAGGTAGATTTGACGAGTCTCTAGCCTCGGCCCTAGTAAGTTTAAGATATTTCTGGACAATACACGCGCGTTTAATTTTCAATTTTTGAGAGAGCTTCATAAATTCAATTCCACCATAAACGACAACGCTAAATGATAATCCACTAATTTCTCAATACGTACAATTTTCAAATTGAATGCAGTGTTCTAAACTTCTCGAGTCATTCAAGCAGATCTAAAAATTGAAAGTTTTTGACCGCCCAATCTCCATCTTCCACCTCAATACCGCCATTCGTATTTATCTCCTCATTCTCCAAGCCATCAGCAACCCAATCTCGTATCCTTCACGTGAATCACGAGCCATATCGTATCGTAGCACCGCAAGCTTCAGCCTCAACGCGGATCCGTCTTGGCGGTAAGCGGAACATCAGACCATGACTTCATCGCTTAACCAAATCTCACGAACCTCACTAATCCGCCCGCATCACCTGAAGAGCGGTTTCTCCACATCGCGCCATAGCGCGTGGATTATCAACCTATTTATAACAATCTCAAATCTTTTCGTGATTTTTAGCTTTTGGCTACTGAGGAATCTTACTAGTTTGTATATTTTACGATATTTGTGTATTTTTGGAGGAGAGCTGGGTTCAAGTGATGACGCTCGTATTCCAAAATCGATGATCTTTTTACGGAATTTGAACACGTTAGTGAAATATGGAGAGAGCTTGGGCTCTCGGATAGCTAGTGGCGAGGGACGGGTACGAACGATGATCTGACAGCGCAACGACAACGGGTTAATGGAATTAAGCTTATGGGATATGCTTATTGGTATCTCGGAGACGAACTAGTAGGATATACGTAAGTAAGAGATGACATGATAGTCTGGGGAAGTCGAATATATAAACTCTGAATACTTGCCTCAAGTCTGGAGTTTTTATTCAACAGCACCATCATTATCTCATATATTCAATCATCAATCATCAATTTGAGCTTTCGAACATATTCAAACAGTCAAAATGCAATTTTCTACCCTCTTGACTCTTGGTCTCGCAGCTATCAGTGGAGTCGCAGCTGCACCGACCAGTTATTTCGATGTTGAAATTACTTTTATCGGGGGTCCAGCGAGTTATAGTTTGACTGTTCCTGCGGATGGACAATTTCATGCTACCAGTACTTTTCCCTTTTCTCACTCCCTTAATTTCCTATCCTCCCCTGACCCTCCTTCGCTTCCAACTTCTAAGTCCCAAGGAAAACTAACTTTGTAATCCCAGATAACCCCCTCTCCATTTCTCTCATCCGCTCCTCCAACTTCGACGTCTATAATCTCTGCACCTTCTACCATGATAATGCTGTTGCATTAGTGAACAATGGAGGGATTGTCAGCGTGGGTCCCCCAACACCAATTACGGGAGTGAGCTGTCAGGTGACAGATGAGAGGTGCATTCCTAATTATAGTAAGTTTTTCTATTTCTCTTCCGAAGTTTAGCATTTGGGTTTGGAAAGCTATCTGCGAAGAAGTGAAGAAGTGATAAACGAGAAGAGAGAGAGCGAGAGACCTGAGAAAAGGAGGTGAAAGGGAAATTTTTACAAAGTACTAATCTCATAATAATAGGCGATTGCTACGCAAATGGACAATTCCTCGGAGCATGCTGCGATGGATTCTGTGCTGCGAATAAGTGTAGACCTTTCTCTGGAATTTAAACCCATACTATTATCATCGAGTGCAGAGTGAGATGTTTTTAAGGGGTTAGAAGAGAGGATTTCTTAATCGCAGGCGTGGAATTGTTGATGAGAATTGAGGAAGTGGAGGAAAGTCGAAATTTGCACATTTATTTGGTGTTTTTGAATTGAAGGGCGTGCATTCAAGTTTTTGAATCATTATAGTATTTGTATCGCTTCTGTCTAATTTAATACAATCAACTTACGAATATACGCCTTTATGAGACGATTGTCTACTCATAAGATATCTTAAATCTGGTCGATCGATACCTTATTCCTCACATGTGAGTTGTTTAATGACCTTGAATCTTACAACGAATTCTCGAGTGGTGATCAAGAACCAGCGATTCATTATTCAGTCTAAGTGTAAATTTTCGTAAAATATTCGGGTTCGATTCAATGTTCCCCTATTTGAAATGTCAAAGATTCATCAACTAAAATTGGAACTCACAGCTATCCATAATCTTCTATTTTGAAATTAGGATCAAAACGGGACGAACATACTATTATATGAACAGGGAGCTCAAACATTTCTTCTCCCGATAATATTTTTCAAGAGAAAAAAAAAAGTGTAGACGGAGGAATTGTCTTGCCAGAAGTAAACACCAGCAACTCAAAACCAATCAATTATCATTCTGCATTAAGCGATGCTGTGTGATCTCACAAACTCCGTGTAGAAAATGAAGAATTCACCCGCCTTGTCCTTTCGAGTACATGGGGAGCTACACAGAAAGCTACATGGATATCATTGGCTGCGCCCAGAAGCTATGGATTATATAGTTACATTGAGATTCATAGTTACATTGGCGTGAGATGGAATGAGGGGTAAAGCACCGGAGTATGTTGCTTTATAACCAAAGCGATGTTCTAAAAACTCAACTAAATACTATTCCCTCTTCTTAACATTAATTCTTCTTCAAAATGCGACTTTTTAGGTTTCTTGTCCTTTTAGCCGGACTAATATCTCGAACTGTGTCCTCGGAATCCTCAAAATGTCCCAATATCTCTCCAGGTCCAGCGTCTTCTTTTCAACTCATAGAACTCCTCCCCCTATTCCCTCCCACAGATCCCATTGCCATAGAAACTATTCGTAACACATGATCTCTATACGCATTTGCGGTCGACGGACGCAATGTAAGACAAAGATTAAAACCCCCAATTTCCGTAAAACTTCTCAAAATCTACTCCAAAATGCCAGAAATCTGAATCCTAACACCTTGTTTCTCAATCCAGTGGCAAGCATTCTCCCGGGTCTTCGCCTCAGATGCCCGAGCAAATTACTCAGAACCCTGTTCTCTACGGATTGCAAAACATCACCAATGCCATTTCAGGCAAAACCGAAGAATTTTCGTGGACACATCATAGATATGGTACCCAGTATATAGCGATATGTCCGCCTACCTCAGCTATCTCTGTGACTTATCTTAAAGCTAGTCATTTTTTCTTGCTGGACACGGTGCCGGTTGTGGAAGATGGTAGCCATACCCTTCTTGCGACGGGGAGGTATGAAGATACGTGGGGGAAAGAGAACGGGACTTGGAAGATTATGAATCGGAATCTTGTTTATATTGTGAGTTTAGAAGGAAATAATAGTGATGGTGATGAGGAGGTGCTAATATTCTGGGCAGGGACCTTTGATCTTGAGTACTGCGTAGGATTTAATTGTTGGGGTGTCGAACTATGCTCGAAGTTTGTCTTTTGAAATATTGGAAATCAAAATTCCCAGGCTTTCGGTAGCATGGGTAAAATACGCTCTGGAGAGTCATATAGAAGAGTGGCCGGAAAAGAACTTCCCTATGTTAGTATATCATAACTGGCTTTTGAAATTGAATTTTCAATGGAAAAAATGACCATTCTACACCTGAGGCCATGTGTTGCGTGAATATCCTTACTTCGAGACAAACAAGTATCTCCTCAATCATTTGTCATGAATGATATCTTCCAGGTTTTGTTGTACAATGACTCTTCCCATTTTTCCTGCGTTCAATTGTCCATTACGAAAACTCATAATCCTCCAAATGAGTCCACTCCCCACCAACCTCATACCTCCACAAACTAATCGCTTCGGCCATCCCCCCTATTCCTTCATTCCCATCCCCGTGCATTATCCACTCCCTCCTCACCTCCTCCAACGTTCTCTTTGCCTCCTCCTCTCCGACCTTATTCTGCACCGTAACATGGGGTCTTATTTTCCGCTCATCCTGTTCCGTCAATTGCACGCCGTTTTCTCTAAATTCTCCCAATAATTCTTCATGAATCTTCCGTAATTTGAAAGATGCAATATTGAGCGCTACACCTTTCTTTCCCAACGGAAAAGGGTTTTTGATCCTGACTTTAAATTTTTGTTCTCGTGAAGAGAGGGAGGTGAGAATGGATCTGTAAAGAGAATACTGAGAAGAGGGAAGAGCATGGAAGAGAGTTACATGTGCAGAGAGGTAGTTGCGTGAAGAAGGAAAATAGCGGGTCCGGAGGGCTGTGAGGAGTTTCTCGGAAGCGGCATCAAGGCGGAGAGTCAGAATGAATGGTTGAGACATTTTGAATATGAGAGAGGAATATGAAATGGATGATAGTTTTGAGGCGGAATGGAAGACCTGGTGGAGTAGATAATTTGGAAAGATAGTGAGGTCATGGATTTATGAGTGGGAACTATATTTAGCGTGGATTTACATAATCGTGTCTGAAGAATCGATGTCGATACAAATATTTTGATTGTTTGATAGTATCGTAGAATTCTTACAATTTTCATCAAGAACCACAGAACAATTGAATCTGAATTGAGATAAATGATTTGTTCCAAGATGATTTCCCTATCCAATCATATCCTAAATATTTCCCTACCACCTATTGTTTGAGATCTGATTTTCAAGTACCAAATTTCGGAAATCAACAATCCTAACCAAAACTTTGAAAACATAAGAGAAAATTCGATCCTATTCCATCCCACCATCCTTCCCTCTTCTCAAAACCCTTGCCCTGAAATTCTGTTGCTTGACAAACCATCTGTTCAAAGAATACAATCCTCCATTTCTCTCCACATCCGCATCCAACTCAAAATCAAATCTTCTCACCAATTGCGGTATCAATTTGCTGAGTTCCAACAAACTAATGTTTTTGCCAATACAAGTTCTCGATCCCATGCCAAAAGAGAAGAAGTACTTTTCTACCTCTCCGCCTCGGCTTTGCTCCGCAATTTCGAGCCATCTTTCGGGTCTCCATTGATCCGCATCCGAGCCCCAGACAGAAGTATTTTTATGAGCTACATATGCATTGATGCCAACTGTCGAGCCACCTGGTATGAATTGATTTGCAATGGTAGTGCCTCCGGCTGGCACGATTCGTTGTAGCCCCAGACCAACAGCAGGATGGACTCTTAATCCTTCTTTGATGACCGCCTGCAGATACGGTAGTCCTTGAGCCTCCTTGAAAGTAATAGGATCTGATACTCTTCCCTCCTTTGCCGCAATTTCGATCTCGTCTCGCAGCTTTTGATAAGTATGTGGGTGCTTCAACAAATGGTAGAGCACACTCGAAAGGGTAATAGCTGTTGTATCACTTCCTGCACCAACGTTGGACTGGCAAGTGACAGCCAAATCGCCTCTCGTGATCTTCCCTGGGTCCTTCTCAGAAGCCGACAGAATTCTCGTCACAAAATCCGCAGTGCCCTCTTTTTCCTTGTCGCCACTTCTTCGTTCTTTCAACAAATTTTCCTTTTCCAAAATTCTGTCCGCTGTGAACTTTACTATATATGCAAACCCGCCAGTAGCAGGCAATAACGGAAATATCCAAGCGTGAAGCCAACTCCAAATCCCGACAAATGTAGAGTACGATCCTCCAGCATCAATTGCCTTAAACACACCATCCCGATCCTCTCCCTTGTCCAAAAAGCCAAAGGGTTGACCAAATGTAATCTCTCCAATAACATCAAACGCATAGCATTGCAGCCAATGTTGCATATCTATCAAATCTCCCGAAATTGCCGATTTCATGAAGTGTCGTGAGAGTGATTCAGTACAATTATTCACATAGTATTCGTACCCAACCATAGAACTCATACTATAGTAATTTGCGACCTTCCGTCGATTTGCAGAGTGGCGATGTGGATCAAGATCACTAAATAGCCCATCTGTATTCACATTCGTAGGCTGCCATGCCCGATACCATGGTGCTTTTGGGAAATTGCTTCCACCTATAGAATAGATGACTTTGGCAGCATCAACATCATCAATTGAGTATTCATGCGGTGCAATGCGGACAATAGGGCCATAGCGAGTGTGTAGTTGATGATTGGTACGTTCAAAATGACCTTTGTATATTTCCCAGCAATACCAAGCTCGAGAAAAGCGTGCGAGGAACGGTCCTGGAATATGGCGGAGAGGGTCTATTATTGCGAGGGTGACGATATATAGGATGTAAACGGATACTGGGATCGTAATGAGTGCCCATATTGGGAGGGAATATATTGCTTGAAGCATTCTATTCTATAGTCCTCGAAAGATATGAGTTGGACAAGAATAGATGGCGACAAGAGATGGCAAGATGTATATTCCTATTTTATAAAAACTCTGTGTATATATACTGACTTCCAATATATAAATAGTTTGAGTGGTACAGGGAATATGAAGCCAAGTGTGATGTAATGCGGGGAACTCGGAGAATTCGGAGAACTAATGCTGTTCACACGGTAAACGGAAAAAACGACACACCAATAGTCCGATTCTTATTTTACTTCTAATTTATTATTTCGTTAAATATATTATGATTCAATGATATAATAAATTCAATTCAAAAAACATTTAATGTGATTTCTGATAACTATAACAAATAATATAATTGCATCAAGAAATTCTCAAAGCCATTATTGTGTCATGCCTAGACCCTTTTCTAGAATATGACGAATGAACAGTCACGTGATTAAATTCCTATATAGGTCTTGATCTCACAGGAAGACCTTTCTTCCTTAGTATAGTTCTTTTATCTGGTTGTTGATCTTTGAGACTATTCTCATACTGCCCCTTGTGATGCGTGTCCCAAACATCTTAGCCAACTATAGCTCAAAACTGTAATACTTTGTATTCCAGGATTCTTTCCCCTTAAAGAACCCTTGTTTTTTCTGGTCACCGCGCAAGGGGATATAAAAACAAGTTTAATTTAATGTAAAAACTGGAAGAACTCGGGGAACTAATGCCTACCTAGTGCTTGCGTTGTATAGTGAATTACATGAACAGATCTCGGACATATGTCGGTTTGTAAGACATGGCTCTTCGGCGAGGAGACAACAGGTCGAAATTGAAGATTCAAAAATACGCATTATTTTGGTGGCGTGCACAGTACTCATTTTCGGTCGCTTGTTTCTTCCCCGAAGAGCACGGATAGCTGGAGCGGCACTTGGAATGCGGGGATATGAAAACAAGAGTGGTTTAATACGAGAAAACTTCCAGGCACCTCAACATGCACTCGTTTAAACCCACACTTACGTTAATGTAACCGTTGATTATTCCGCGCAATTTTACATCTGCAAGTCAACTTGAAGCAGTGAAACCAAAGATCTTAGGTCGATTCACAGTATAGAGTTAAAGAGTACGTAACTCTATTCCATTCTCTTCATTGGAATGGTATATGGAAGATCGATTTGATTAGCAAATTGATTGAGATTAGAGGTAAATATCTCAGTAGAAAAATTGGACGCCGTAATCTTTTTTGACATAATGTACAGTACCTCTATGATGAGACATCATAGATCCCTCCTGCCTATTGGAGTGCTTCCAATCGGAGCATCCCCCCCTCCAATAAAACTTTGGTTTTGACGCTTCGCCATCCACTCACTATTCTGTCTCCTCTGGGCTCTCAACCTATCATTTTCATATAATTCGTTGATTTCTCGCTGACCTATTGGTTTTTCAAAATTGTATAGTGGTTCGAGGGTTGCATATTTCTGCTGCAATACATATCGTTTTATCCACCATCTATTTGGCTCAGTCAATGATGTTATCTGATGTAGAGAGAATAGATAACTCACGGTAGAGCCTTCGTGAGCTGGTAATGCATGTGTGTGCGTGTGGGAACAGCAAACACGAAGTTTAGTTCTTCGAGTGTACGTTGCTTGGTTTCTGGTACCCATAAAAATATCATGCATAACGATAAGATATTTAATCCAGCGTAGAAGCCGAAAGTTCCCTGTATGAACAATTAGCTACCAAGATAATAGAAAGACTGTGGTGCAGATGAGAGTATATCGTACGGCAACAGTAAATATATCAAGCATTCTAGGTAAAGTAATACTTAATACAGCGGCCCAAAAGAAGTTCGTAGCAACAGCCCAGCCCATTCCAACTTCACGATGTGATAGCGGAAACACCTCGGCAGAGTATGTAAATGGAACTGGGCCTGCTCCGGGGCTATAGAAAGCAGCATAAACATATATGAACAGGGCCATGAGACTTAGATGTGCTCGACTGGATTCAGGTATCAATGAACAAAGTGCCACAGCAAGTATACTCCAAGCCATGTTAGGAATCGTAAATAATAACAGCGTTCGTCTGCCGTAAGTATCGATTGTCCATATAGCTGGCCATGCAAAGATAAAATTGACTAGACCAAACCCCCATGAAGCCAGAAGTGCATTGATCCTCCCAGCACCAGCTTTCTGAAATACAGTAGATGAATAAAACGCAATGACATTGATTCCACACATTTGTTGAGCCAACATAACTGTAAAGGTAGCCAGTGTGGCCCTTCTTAACCGAGGCACTGTGAACAACTGTGTAAACCGTGTCAAGTAGGTATGGTTTCCAACAATCTCCGCTTCCAGCTCAAGCTGTGAGTGTATATAGTAAAGATCACGCGCAGCTTGGAGGGGATTGTTCCGGAGTTTTAACAAAGATTGATATGCTTCTGGATATCGCCCCTTCTTCATATACCAGCGGGGACTTTCCGGACAATAGAAGATAAGGATACAGAGAGGTACGGCGGGTATAAATGCAGAGCCGAGTTGAAGGCGCCAGGCTATTCGAGAGACGTTGGCGACTATTAAGTTTGCGCAAAAGCCAAGAAAGATCCCAAAAGCATTCCATACTTGCCAGGACATAACGAGCGCACCTCGAATAGCTAATCGAAAGTCAGCTTTGAGTTCAAGATACTGAGTTGAGACAAGAAGAGAGCAAACGCACCTGCAGGTGAATTTTCCGCCGCATAGACCGGAACCGTCGAAGCTTTTGCACCCATCCCAAGTCCTAGTATAAGGCGACATATGAAAAGCTCTTGCCATGTTGTTGTAAACGCACTACCAATTACACTCCAAAGGCAGAAGTTTCCGGCGACAAATATGGTTCCCCGGCGACCAAAGTAATTGTTGAGAGGATCAGAAATCCAACAACCTATGAATGCGCTGCTGATATATGGGGCGGCGTTACAGAGTCCAACTAGCATTGTATCGCGGGTAGATTTTCCCCCGATGTCGAAGAGGTCCGGGAACGATAAATTTGCACCGTTTGAGCCTGCATTGTTTTATCAATTAATCATTATATGACAAATGGAAGTATATGGATTACAGCTATAGTTTATCTGAGCCCACTAGGACCGCGAGGAGAGATTGTTCCTATTTGAGTCGTTGTAAGGTTTGTATTCGGTTCAACTTCGATTGTACAAAACCACCTTAATTCTTGCTCTCAAATCCCATCTTCAGCGCGAGCATGAAAGATCATAGTTAACCCACCTGTTTGGTCCCATCCTTGAACGGCAGCTCTATTGCGACGAAAGTCAGAGGGTTCGAGAAGCAAGTGCTAAGGCCGGTAGAGACATACCCAATGGAACATGTAATGATGGTGATATATAACGCCCATGGCTGTTTCCATCTATGTAGAATCTCGTCCCTCAAGGATTCAATCTCTTCTTCATTTAGGGCATTTTCACCTCTAATATCTTCGTAACTGGTTGGATCTTGTGCCACCAGCGCCCCTTTAATCAATATTGGAAGGACAAAGAGCAATCGATGCTTAGTTGCAAATGATTTAACCTGATCGTATAGTAAAGTCGTTGGAATTCCAGATAATGGATTTTGGATCCTGTTTTAGAGCGTTAGTAAAACTTAAAGAATTGCGAGGATCCGAAGCAGTTCTCACTTCGCATCCAAGTTGCTGTTCAGGTTGATATGGTGCTGATTCGCTTCGATCTCGACGGTATAACTACCTAAGTTGTTACTAGTAGCCTGCGACCGTGTCCTTGAACTTTCGTCAGCGAACATTCAATATGCAAGTTGCCCTAATGAGTATCTAATGCAACATACCATTCCGGATGAACAAAATTTACATGTTCCTCAAGGTACTTTGGTTCAGACATTGCAGACACCTTTCATTCAATGAGTTGAAGTGGGCGATGAAATGATGATGTATAAAAAGCGGGGATAAGAGATACATATATACCACCGGCGATGCAGCCTCTGGTCGTTTCTGTTCGATTCAAGCGACCTCGAGAAACAATGGCTGTCCCAGTATGCAAAGAACCTACTTAATCCTTGCTTGACGGATAAACCATCATCAGTGTGCGTGAACGGAAGGCACGAAAAGGCTGCGCTGCAATTCCAAATGGCACACTTTCCATGTAATCTGACATTACAAATGCAGCACCCCCCTTGAATCAAAGGAAAAGGATCAGCTTCTAGAAGTTGAGGCTGACAAGTCACTAGACTTCAGACCAACCACCTCTAAGACACTACGTAGTGCGGGTGGGCAATGAATTCGCGTGTCTAATACTCCCAGTAAGAATTAAAAGCGACAGGCCCATCCTGTAAGGGGAAGTATATAAAAAACGCAAACCTCGAAATGGCTTTTTCGCTTGCGCTGACATCTATCCCGTCTCTCTTCGCATAAATTAATCATATGCTGTTGCCCCTGGAGGCATGGAGGCAACAGCACAAATATCCCCCAACGCGGGGCCCCGCCAAGTATGCATAGTTAGGCTGTGTAAAGCAACGATTCGTGGTACACTGTAACTGAACCACGAGGCATGATTTCCACGACACAGCTCTGGCTTTCAAAAGCCTCTATTTTTGGCATAGCCTAGTGATTGCTGACCACACTAGAAGTCAAGGAAAAAGACAAGCCTCATGCGACTCAACCATTCAAAACATGTAGAACAGACCGCCAATACGTAAAATCCTCATAAAAAACGTCGTTTTGCCTCGAATCAAAATCAGGTAGAAGAGTTAATTTTCCATCTTAATCAAGATTTCTTCGGCTTTCGTCCAAACACAGTAATCTTGGCTGTAGTTCAGAATGGTTCAAGTCTCCTCTCAAACCCTCCCATGATGCGGCGTGCGTTATGCTGCCCAAGGTATATCTCACTATCGAACGAGTAGCCCGGAAGCGAATTTGAATCTAATCTAACGAAAGCATAACGAAACAAACGTGCAGCTACTTGAACTTACGGTAGTATGGTGGACGGGTAATGGGTAAGGGCAACGAGACTGGGTGAGGAGTTACTGTACCTGTCCGAAAGGTCTACCAGGAATTGGCTGAGGTCGAGTTAAACATAGACGCACCCTGGGCGGAAACCCCGGGACACCTAACCTGTCAACATCAAGACTCTTTTTAAAACACTCTTACTTCAAAATTGAATCAAGATTTGGAAAGATATCATAAGCTGGAAAAAAAGAGACAAGTGATCAATGAAGAGCTTCTAATATTTTGTATTTGATTTAAAATCAAAAATAGTTGTCTGTTGGTTTAAAAATGAATATTGAAGATACTACCATTTCTTAGTGTCCCGGGTTTTCCGTGCTGGGTGAGACAGATTACACAGCGATCGCGAAGTCATGTGACTGTACGGTTCGATAAGATAAGCTTAATGTTTGATGTGCGATGCTTAACTGGATGCATTTCAAGATTGGGATTCCATTCCATCTTCTAGGCAACTATTACGTCGACCCACCATATTTCCGGCTTTTTGATGAGCAAGGTTATGTTTCCCGGTAAGAATATATCATTGCCGTCATGGCACCTCCAGCGAAGAGACGGAAGCGTAGTGCCATTGAATCCTCTCCCCATTCCTCTGAGAACGAGGATAATCAATCAATTCAGGTGAACAAGTTCAAAGGTCGATTGAGCAGTTTGGCACATTCTCCTCCACCAAGATCGAGCTCTTCTGAGCCTGCCCCAAGGTCTATGTCGCAGTCCAGTAATTCTACGAGATCCTCTTCTTTTTTGAAACCTCCAGCAAAAGCGGCCATTCATCCTCACAATGCTGCCCCGGTCTACTTACCAAACCACCGTAAGAAGTCCACTACAAAGAGTCCCAGCACAAGTCCAGAGAAACCAAGAAGTAAAGGAAGAGTTGAGGAAAAGCGGCAGAATGCAGATATTCATACGTTGTTTGCAAGACAATCACAGAGGCAGCAAGCACAAACGGAAGGCGAGACGATACCCAAACAAAGAATCAAGGTTCTTAATTCGAGAGATATTCAGCAGGAGACCGATTTAATAGACGATTTAATATCAGATGATGACGATGTGGGAGAGGGTCAAGCGCAAGCAATTAGCATTGTTGGGCAGGCCGCCAAACGGGGACTTGGAAAGAACGTATTCATAAATTCAGGTACAAACACACCCAGCGCCAGTCAAAGATTTGTAAGACCGTCTCAGGCTTCTACAATAGAACATATGGTCGAGGAAGAGGATATACGACCTTGGGCTGAACGCTTTGGGCCAAATAATCTGGAAGAGCTTGGGGTTCACAAGAAGAAAGTAATGGATGTTCGAACCTGGCTTGATAATGTTATAGGAGGGCGGATGAGACAACGGTTATTGATCTTAAAGGGTGCTGCCGGAACCGGAAAGACGACAACAGTGCAGCTATTAGCGAAAGATATGGGGTGTGATGTTCTAGAATGGAGGAACCCTGTTGGATCAATCGATTCCTCAGACGGCTTTCAGTCAATGGCTGCACAATTTGAGGATTTCATGGGGCGGGGTGGAAAGTTTGGTCAACTAGATTTATTTTCCGACGATCATGGAGATATTCCAGCAGAAGCAGAAGTAAAACCGTTGGATCAAAGGAAGCAAATTATACTAGTCGAAGAATTTCCAAACACTTTCACGCGTTCTTCAAGTGCCTTGCAATCATTTCGATCTGCGATACTTCAATACCTTGCATCTAATACTCCTCTTCTTTCAATGTCACACAATCCTCACTTTAAAAGTGATCCCATCACTCCTGTGGTAATGATTGTATCAGAAACATTGCTCACAACGACATCAGCGTCTGCAGACAGCTTCACTGCTCATCGTCTTCTTGGGCCAGAGATTCTTCAGCACCCGGGAGTAGGAGTGATAGAATTCAATTCTATTGCCCCGACCATATTGGCAAAAGCTCTCGAGACTGTAGTACAAAAAGAGTCGAGAAAATCAGGCAGGAGAAAGACACCAGGACCCCAGGTATTGAAAAAGCTTGGGGAGGTGGGCGATATTAGAAGTGCAATTGGCTCTTTGGAGTTTATGTGTCTAAGAGGGGATGTCGATGACTGGGGAGGCAAAGTTGTTTTCGGCAAGGGAAAGAAAACAAGCAAAGATACATCTTTGACAAAAATGGAAGAGGAATCGCTGGAGCTGATCACTCGCCGCGAAGCTAGCTTGGGAATCTTCCATGCCGTTGGGAAGGTTGTTTACAACAAGCGCGAAGGAAAGGTATCAGGCGATGTGGAATCTTTGCCACACTTTATATCTCATCAATCACGTCCTAAGAAATCTGAAGTAGGCATAAACGAGCTTATCGACGAGACTGGCACCGACACACCAACCTTCATAGCTGCCCTTCATGAAAATTACATCCTTTCATGTGAAGCACCACCCTCTTCCTTCGAATTCTCATCTCTTGATCACGTCAATGGCTGCATCGATGCCCTCTCTGACAGTGACCTCCTCTGTCCCTCTTGGGACGGTTCCATCCAATCCTCCGGCTTCGGTGGTGGCATAACAGGAACCGGAGGCGACATTCTCCGCCAAGACGAAATGTCCTTTCAAATTGCCGTCCGCGGTATCCTTTTCTCACTCCCTCACCCCGTATCTCGTAAAGCACCTGCAGCAGCGGGGTTCAGAACTGGCAAAACAGGCGATGCGCATAAAATGTTCTATCCCACCAGTCTCAAACTCTGGCGCATGAAAGAGGAAATGGAAAGTACACTAGATCTCTGGGTTACACGATTAATAAAAGGAGAAATTGATCCCACGAGTACGCATGCGTCAAGTATTAAATCTGGCGCTGCAGTATTCGCTCGTCCTAAAGCTGGCACAGTCGAAAGCTGGAAAGTGAAAATCGCCGCACCATTGCCCTCGCAATCAAAATCCAAATCCAGCCTCAACACTCCAAAAGAAGAAGACAGCCCACCCCTCCTCACCCTCGGCGTCTCCGCTCGTACAGAAATGCTCCTCGAGCGTCTCCCCTACATGATCCAAATCTCCAAATCCAAATCATCCCACCAATCGCGCAACCCATTTTCTTCCTCCTCCTCCTCCTCCTCTTCCACTTCCGCCATCACGAACTTCCAAAACAACCCCCTTCTCGCCTCCCTCTCTAAAATAACAACCTTCACTGGCATCGGTCCCGCGCAAACCTCCGACGACCCCGCCTCCCTTTCCGATGACGAATCTCCCAATCCCAATACTGAAAATTGGGCCACCGATAAACCAAACGGTAATGGTATGGATACACCTCGGAAGAAGAAGCAAGGCGGGAATATGGGGGTTTTTATGAAGAAGGGAATTGGTAATCAGAGAGCAATGCCCATGCAGCAGTTGGAGCAGAAATTTGTTTTGAGCGATGATGATATTGAGGATGATTGATTGATGATTGGAATCTGGATTGGGAGTGGGGCCTCAAACGCTTGATGAATATGGGGGTTTTGGGTGATATGCTTGAGGTGTTCGTGGATGAAAGGCATGTGTTTTTTATGATCCGGGATGAGATGGTTTGGTATTTACTTCTTTGTATTGTATTTTGAAAATCAAAATTAACATCGAGTTTCACCGCGTTTCAATTCTTTTGCGCGTTGTCATTCTACAAAATATCAAACTACTTATTTCTATACACAGTATTCTTAATGAGCACGTATGACTGCCTTGATTTTGTTGACCAAAGGCTTTATATTTACTAATGAGTGACTATATAACAAAGCTCTAGGTGTTTCTTTAGTTGTTTAAGTACAAGCAGAAAGAGCACAATGAAGTATATGAGTATGATCAGACCTCTCCACCACATTAATCTGTACCACGCCGAAACATTTTTGTCTGATAAAAAAGAAGGGAGAGGCAGTATATCCGATCTGAGAACAAACACTAAAGCGGAGTAAACCTCCACACAATGGATGATTCAAAAGTCGATAAAAAGAGAAGATTTTTGGCGATAAGAGCCTCGAAAATATATCACCTCTCGCATAACATAATGCAAAAGTAGTAACTATGATCTGTCCAAAGTACTGAAGATAATCCTCAGCTTAGGATGACTCGTTATGGTAGAATAGCTTTTCGAAGATAATGTTGATTAAACAGAATGAACATGTCCTAATTCGACGAAGGGAAATCCCAATTTACAGCGAGAGTGTGGACAATACAAGCTTGACTTTGTATCTGCTGAATGATGTAGAACCAATGTAAGGTGTCCATAGATATGAGAGACTGAAAGCCGGAAAACAAAAAGCCCTGGAGGATATGTTGTACTGTTATCTTGGCTGCATAAAATAATGTCTTTGTGAAGATCGTATGAAGACCCCGAACACGAAAGGCAATATGACAATGCAGGAAAAGCAAATGATGAATTGTAAGGAGCCTAGCGGTAGGTACCACCATATCGAACATTGGTTGGTGGCATACGTGGTGGTGGAGCGCTGCTGATTGTAGAACCAGAGCCTGGGCCTGGACGAGTTTGAAGGGCAGGGTTCGTGCAGAGCATACCAACTCGGGAACCAAATTTCGAGCCACGAAGGGAGACCATGTGCTTGCGAATATGAGAAGCAACAATTTCCCGGTGTTGTGGGTTGGAGTGCTGCAAAATATACTGAATCAAGTAATTGCCATATTGATCACTGGCAATGTCGATCAAAGGGATGCGGGGACGATCCAGGCGACCTTCACAGACACGATCAAGGTAACGACCAAGAAAGTCGACACCACCAATCTTAAGGCATTTTTCAACAACCTTAGAAGCAAATTGATCCATGCTGTATTCGGAAGCGTAACGGATAACATGGTCAATAGCCCGGCTACGATCAGCTGGTGCTCCATGCTCGCAGATATGCTGAATACACCAATTGCCGAACTGTCCATGGGCAACAATGTCAATGCTGGCAAGAACTTCTTCAATGCAAGGACGCTACGGTACAATTAGACCAAATTCAATATGAAGCAGATTGCAGACATACCTTATCTTCTTCCAGACAGTTCTCGAAGATATTCTGAACAACCAAACTACCAGTCTCACCAAGAGCAACTTCGTGCCACATACCACGAAGAGCTTCATTGACGTATTTCATGATCTGAGGGGGAGACTCAGTCCAACGAAGTTCAAACAACTTCTGCCAGACATGGCAAGCGTATCTATGGATGACAGTTTCTGGAATTCTACGGAGCAATTCGTGGACCATAATAGCCTTGTAATCTTCTGGAACAGAATCAAAGGCCTTTTGGACAACATGGCAGCCAAAAGCATCCATAGAGAGGTTGAGAGTATTGCCGCGGATAGCCTCTGCAATCTTGATGACTTGTTCTGGAGTACCGTGCTCAAAGCATCGTTGAACCAAGAAGTTGCCAAAGCGATTGACCATTAGAGGGTAAGCCTGTGCAACAATAGCCTCGACAATATCATACTTCTGTTCGGTTGTACCAACCTTGAGCTTCTGTTGCAAGAAGATCGAAGCTTGCTGGTCATTGTTGCAGACAATCTTATCAACAATATACTTCCAGTTACAGTTGACAGTTCTGTCCAGGAGACGACGATAGTTCAATGGCTCAGTGGTTGGTAGATATGTTTGGTGACCTTCATTAGCAACCGACTGAAGACAAGTTAGTGAATGCTGCCGAATCAATTGATTGATACTTACCTCAGTCTTCCATGTTCCACTGGCTGAAGTAAACTCTGGTGCGTGTGGTGAAAGAGGTGTGCCTATCGGCTGAGGTTGATAGCCTGGGTACATTCCACTTCCCATGTTCATACTCATGTTCATCTGATTGCCCAATGGAGTTGGGATTCCCCCCATTGATCCATAAGAGCTTGAAGCGGGTGTGAAACCTTCGAAGGAGCTTGAGCTGCTCGAGTAGGGGATGGAACCTAGATTGCGATTGTTGCTGAATCTGTTGCCATTGGTACGACGAACTCCACCACCGGGAATTGCCATATCATGCTCATATCTCTCGCCACGAAAGGAATTTGGGGGTGGGCCACCAAATGCCAAGTTTGGCTCAACGAATGGTTGATTGCAGCCACCACGACCCATCCATTGCCCAGTAGTATGTGGATCAGAAGTTTGGAAGGAAGGCATTGGTGGAGCACTCTGGAAATTTGGTTTGTTGTTGCCCCAAATAGCCCGAGTACGGTTGTAGCCACTTGCGGAAAGAGCATCACTGTGGTCAGAATGTGCATCCTCTTGGTTAGTCCAGGAGCTTTCACGAGTGACATGAGGTCGGAAATGGTTTGGAGGAATGCCGGCAGAGGGATCTGAGACATTTCCAAGAGGAAAGTCTACTTCAGAAACACTACCAATAGCTTGGTCGATAGTGTGCTTTGTAATACGGTTTTGTGCAAGCTCTTGATCCATGCGTGCGATTCTTCCTTTTGCAGCCTCTAACTCAATCTTGAGACGTAGAACCTCTTCAGCACTAGGCTGGCTATCGCCGTCACCACGACTCTGAGGACGAGTAGTTGGAGCAGTCGTGGCTGTGCCAGAGTCAAAATTTTCCGTAGCAGGTGTAATTGGGACAGAAGTAGGAGCTGAACAGTAGTCGAGGGTTCGTGAATTGTTCGAGCCATAATCGTCCGAATTCCTCAAAGCTTCATGTTGGCGATTGAGAACTGCTTGTTGCTCGGAAAGCTTGGCCAATAATTTATCAACAGGATTTGGCGAGGTGTTGAAAGTGGGACATTGGAACGAAGGGGCCGTAGTAGCCGGGGCAGTAAAAGTCTCGTGGCTTAACTTCATCTTCTGTATCCGTTAGTATGCATTAAAAAATTGAGTGTATGGGATTGTTACCTTGGGAGCAGCTTGGTTGCCCAACTTGTTTGTGGAAAGAGCTGTAGCGGCCTTTTTGAGAGTATTAGCATTGTCCTGAATCATCATTGGTCAGTAAGATATGCGAGATATTTAGAAAACGAGATTGCAGAAACGATGTTTGATTGAAAATTAAGCAGCGAGGACTCTGGTAGTGAGCTCACTCAAGGAGAAATGGTAGACAGATGCACAGAAACGGCAATAAACATGGAAAGCAGCGGCAAAAGGTAGAGAAGAGGTAAACTCACCATTCTTGTCGTTAGTTTATCAACAGAATCGTCACCGAATCCAGAGTTCTCATGGCTGCTGCGGTCAATTGTACGACGGAGGGTTGGCGATCCATTGGAAGCAACTGAGGAAGCCATGTTGCTTGTGAAATATCTTAATGAGTGGCTTTGAAGGGAAAGTAATGGTCCAATGCAGATTGTGCTGACTTGATAGATCGAAAATGATTGTTGAATGGCGCACTCGTAGATGAGTTGAAAGTAGATGAAGAGAAATGAAAGTATTAAAGATCAAGAAATCAAATAAGATTCGTAGCTCCCAGGAGGTTCAGATAGAGAAGTAACGTCTATCCTCTGCAGCTGCTCTATCCTTTCTATCAAATGGCATGCAAGAAACGAAAGTATGGTTCACAGTATTTGGAATTGAGGATTGAAGAAAGAATGAAGGTCCCGTCGTGGATGAAAAAATAAAAGGTCGAAAGTGATTTTGTGCGCGCGTTCGGCAAGCTTTATATTCACTCAAGGAACCTTACGCTCTATCGTCTCGCATATTTCAACTCTAAAGTCTTTGCATGATTGGACGGGCAGCTGTTTTTTATCAACCAGGGAGATATGAGACGCAAGTAGAGTCAGACGCTCTATGAAAGAGGAAAGTAGATCAAGCACTGCAAGAGAGAAAATCCAGAGAGCTCGACGAGTGCAAAGTCCCAACATGGTCGCTCTTGCCTCTTCTCTTGAGTGCTCATAACACTTTGATTTCCACAAGGATAGCTTCTTCGAAAGAATCTTAGCTACTTCCAAAGTTTGCATTCGATGAGTCTAAATTACCTTTCGAGCCGAAGTACTGGACCAAGATTAGTTTTGAGAATACTGTCTTCCCATGATGGTCGTATAAGGAAATAGCAACTTGTATAGAATTGTAAGAAGCACGACAGATTGTTGTGTCCTCTAATCATGTCTCGATATGGTAGTAGATATGAATAGTGCTCAACAGACACGGCCTTCTTTTATTACTGTGTACTTCCACCTTACAATAGGAAGAAGCCATCTATGGCTCAAAGGTTCATGATGGCCTTGAAAGTTTAAGCCAAAGCTGGCAGGTAGGGAGTTGGAATCGAAATCCGTGTGATCTCAATACTTCGTAGCCATACAAGGAACCGGTCCATTCCAGGGCTGCATCACTTGCAGTGTTGTGACTTTGAACCGAGATTTCAATGCCTTCAGAAGTAATTTATGCAGATTTATGATAATCTTTCTCATTTGACTGAGCTTCTGCAATTTGCGTTCAAGGTTCTGGCAATAGTTCAGGAAACCCTCCACCAAGCCCCTCCCTAAGAGCCCATCCCAAACGCCAGTAATGCTACAGTTATAAAATGCTGTACAAGTCATGTTTAGGATATAAAGCTTATCCTCATCTACCTCTTCTTTCCCTTGAACTTCTTGGAATCTGAGTGAATTTGTTAGTACATTCCATTATACCAGCAGTGTGCCACATACCTTCTGCAGTCCTCTTCTTTTTTGGTGCTCCCTTTCCTCTCGCTTTCAAACTGAATTATTATTAGCACGACTCCCCCAACGCTGATATAGATGATACACATACATTGTAATGTGTTCAAACCTATCTTCCTCAGCATCATCATAAGTCTCAACGTCATATTCGTCGTAAGCTTTCTGCAGATCCTTGATTGTAGCCATCTTTCGTGGGTAGTATGCAGCCAATGCCGGTCCCTTTAATCTCTGTCGAAGAATCTTATTTCCTGTTCGGAGTCTATCAGGATTGAATGTGGTTGAGAAGATCCGGCATTGGACCTGCACAACTGATATTAGCCCTAAGTTTCCGGCTTTGAAATTACACAGATAAATACCTTCATCAATTCCAGCACTCTTGACTTCGCGACTGACATGTTCAGTGATATGGAGTTGGATTAGCGATTCAAGTCTGGTTGTTCATCAATTCTATGGATTTTAGTGGTGCTGTCCGGGATTTCGGGCTTTAATTGATCCGCATATCACGTGAGGTCTTCAAAGTTCTAGTTCGCGAGTTTGTGATCCTTCTATCATACAGGTAATTATTGTCATTTTTTACAGTTTTCAATCAAAGATTCTGAACCCATTTGTTTCTTTGATCGATTAAGTCACCTTTCAGCAAATCTCTCTTTCTTTTATTGATGTTCATTGTAAACAATCACTTTTACTTCAGCCATTGTAATGGTGCATGCATCCGACTCGGAAGCAAATTTGGGAAAACCAGTCAAGCTAGAAATGCCATCTAAACGTCCATTTCCCTTCGAGAATGACAGCGGTAAGGAGCATAAGAAAAGAAACGTAAGTCAAATTTCCTGAACAAATCCACAAAGCTTATTCGAATTTCAGATAAATTCTTTGTCACATAAGAAAATCTCCAAATTATTGGTTGCATTAGAAGAGCTTCTCGCGGAAGATGGCGTGGGCGAAGTTGAGGCCCTAATAGGCAGTCCAGCATATTCAAGGGCAACCGAGCTTCGGAGCACACTACGAGACCAAGTACAGTCAGGCTTGAGTCTTCCCAGCTCTAGTGGTTCTGGGGACTATAATGTTGGAAGCTCACCTCAAGAGCCTGTCAATCGGAACCCAGGAAAAATATTAACAACTCTACAAATTACACCATGGACTTTGTCTTCCATTCCATCCGAACTTCCACCCCTCCCAGAAGTGTATGATCCTACCCTTGAGCTGGCTTCGTTCACTCACCATGGCCGTACTAATGGTAGCGTTACTGATTTGAGCTATGAACGCTTAGAATGGGTAGGAGATGCATATATCTACACCATTTCTACTCTTCTCATATCACAGACATTCCCTGCCTTGCTACCTGGAAAATGCTCCCAACTTCGTGAAAGGCTTGTCAAGAATGTCACTTTGGCTGATTTCGCGCGAAAATACGGTTTCGAAAAGCGCGCGAAATTGCCAGAAGATACTATCCATCCTATGAAAGAACCGGAAAAAATCAAAGCAATGGGAGATATTTTTGAGGCATATGTCGCAGCTATTGTGCTCGCAGATCCAGAAAATGGAGTCTCACGTGCATCAGAATGGTTGAAAAGTCTCTGGGCCATGGTATTGTCGAAAGAAATTCAACAAGAAGAGCGGAACGAAGATAAATTGGATAGCCCCTTATGGAGACTGAGAGGAAATGTTGACCATGTTCAGACAAAAACTAAAACTGTACTCAATCCTAAAGAGAAATTGCAAATGGCGCTCAACTCGAAAGTCAGCAAACTGACGTACAAGGATATTGGAACAGCCAAGAAGGACAAGAATACTAAACTTGCAGTATTTACAGTGGGTGTTTTTCTTGACGGATGGGGTGAAGTTGACAAGCAGATTGGGTTTGGAAGTGCAAATGGAAAGAAAGAGGCTGGATTCAAAGCCGCAGAGATGGCGTTGAATAACAAGAAATTGATGGCGAAATACTCGGAAAAGAAGAAGATCTACGATGCACAACAGGAAAGAGAAAGGATGGCGCTTCAAAAACAAGAAGAAAATTGTTCATGATCAACAGCTCAACGGGAAAATTGTAACTTTGAGTCGGTAGTCAGCGAAGACTCTCATCTTGAGGGACATTGATCGACAGATAAGGATCGTTTGGGTTGCAGCAGTCAATGTGAATTCGGGTTCATCACAGTGCATTTGCTTAGGAGTTACATGATGGCAGGGAATAGATATCCAAATTAAGTTTCCACATAGGACACGAAATAATTAACATATCCGCCTCTTCATGAGCTACTTGTGTGAAGGCGTTCTTGAGGTGTGCAAATGCATCCATCATACATACTTCCAGCGACCTTGGATCCATTCTCAAGCACTCACCTAATGTGTGTTATCATTTTACTGGTTGTTCCCCTTGCGCTGGAAACATCATTGTGGATCATTGAGTGAAAACCCTCAAATATCCTTACAAATACTTGTCAATTGACAGTTCTACATGTCTCATGTTCCCGTCTCTCAGGAATCGCAATATATTCTGTTCTTCAAAATTGTCACTTCAAAGCACTCTTTCACAACATTAGCATATATAACAAGTTCCGAGTCAGGGGTGTATGTAACGATCTCACGGTAATATTACTAGCGCGGTCCTTTCCGGCACCGCTAATCCATGTAATTACTCCATTTCTTCGAGCCTCGGTTGGGCAATTGCAGGTACAAACGCGAAAAGATGCGCATGATTATCATTTAATATTTGCATTTCCTTTCATTTACAGATCTCCCACTTTGCTATCTATAATAATATTCCTTTGCTTTTTGAAACATTTGCTCGAAGTTTGTGAAGATCGCATTACCTGACCGACAACCAGTCACTGATAAATAACATTGGGCCGGACAGTTTATGCTGAATAGATGAGAGAGGAAGGAACGTTCTGGAGATAAGATGGCGGATTCTGTGGGTAAGTAATGCGCTGTCGATTCACGGTGACGATGCATATCTACCCTATCCTACCAAATCTGCCCCGAGCTGCTGCAGAGATTCCCAATTGTACAAGTCTGACTCTTTCCAAAATGCCAGACCGAGTATTCGTCCATGCGCTCAACACAGTAAAAAAGATACCCAAGACTGGAGCGTCGCGGCCGCCTCCTGCAGATCGATTGCGTCTCTATGGATTATACAAACAAGCTATGGAAGGGGACGTGGATGGTGTCATGATGCGGCCGAGTTCGAGAGGCGACGGGGAAGATGGTGAAGCGGGATTACAGGGGGAGGAATTGAAGAGGGAAAGGGATAAATGGGATGCGTGGGATGCGCAGAGAGGAGTTAGTAGGACTGAAGCGAAGAGGAGGTACATTGAAGCATTGATTGATACTATGCATAAGTATGCTAGTACTACTGCGTAAGTCATGGATCTCCTGCTTTGGAGCGCAATCTGTGGGGATTGAGAATAAGCTAATTTCAGATGTGCCAATTCAGAGATGCGAGAGAATTGGTTGCAGAATTGGAATTTGTCTGGGACCAAATCAAAAACAATACTCCATCATCCACGGGATCTTCGCCAGGCCATCGCATGCCATCGTATACGACTCAAACGAGACAGTTTCTAGAACCAGCGTCAGGGACCGACGGCGCAATGAGAGTATTAAGTCCAATGAGCCAGGACGATGAAGCCGAAAGGGAATTTGAGCGACGATTGGTGGACAATGGTGAAGATGAAGAGGTATATACCGACGGCAAAAATAATAAAACGAAATGGAGGAAGAATGTGGAACAAGTGCTAGTGAAAATGACAGCTGAGATTGCAGCATTAAGGGAGCAGATTGCTACGGGAAGAGAATATCAAGGCAAGAAGTCAAGGTCTCCAAGAAAATGGATGGCTTGGTTTATGTGGATTGCCATCAAACACTTTTTGGTGGATATGGCGCTTATGGGTCTCATTCTGTTATGGATGAGACGAAAGAAGGACAGGAGAGTAGAGGATCTCGTAAGAGAAGGATTGAGGATTGGGAGGGAATATGTGAGGAAAGTCTTACCCTCTCGGTGATAATACATCGATCTTTGAATCTTGCGACTCATAATAACGACCAAGGGCGATCACAATCGCCGGATGTTCTCGCTTCATATTGGACGACACAATACTCACAAATTGGTCCAAGATTTCTTACTAAATATAGAATTACATTATACCCAACAAACAATACCCAGTGCATATATTATTACCACCTTTCAAGTCGCTCTTCGCACAGAGGCATCTACGAAGGCATACCCTCCATCTGCGCAGCTCCAGGGACCTCGGGAAGCCACTTCACCCTCTCGGTAACAAACATTTCCCCCTTAGGAACATTTTCATTCGGCCAGCTGTCATCATCCAAAACGCCAGCTTTGACAACCACTTGATTGGGGAAAGATTCACCAGTGCGGTAGAGAGTAGTGCCGCAATCACCGCAGAAGTGGGAGGTGACTTGATTGCCGGAATCGGCTTTTTTGCTGATGGATTTGGGTATTCCTGGAGGTGTTAAATGGTGGATGGGTTTGGAATTTGGGATATGAGTGATAAATGGAAAGAGAAGAAGGACGGGAAACGGGTGGGAAATGGCGAAATACGGGAAGGGGTGGGAAATACGAACCAGATTCAAGCTTGAATTGTCCCTCTGGTAATACGATGTTGTTACTATAAGTAGCACCGGTAATCTTTCGACAATCGGTACAGTGGCATAGGAGATGTGCTCCTGGCTCGCCAGTGTAGCTTATACGGATCTATCAGATTTGCGTATTTAGCATATAAGGAATATAAGATGGGGGTGAGCGGTTGTAATATGTATATTGTAATCTTATAATGAAATGAGATAGATAGGTATTGGGGGAGAGGGGTAAAATACCGCATCACAGAAACATCCTCCTGATGGCATTTTCGAATTAATAGTATTATCGTAGTTAGGAGAGAATAGACGTAATGTTAAGTAGTTGATAAGATGATTATAGATATGAAATGCTGGCTGCTTGTTTAAGAACTATATATATACCTCCTTCTCCCCCTACAAAATACCTCGTTCCAAAGTTCCAAATCATGAATACAAATCATCTACCTGCCTGGTTCCACCCATCCTGATCTCAGCAGCAATACTATCAAGAGATTGGGGGTTGGTGGAGGTCAAAACTCGAGCTAGGGCGCGGAGCAGATGAAGCTAGGCGTTAACATTCCTTTCTTCCGAGACGGGAGATCTTCTGTGGAGTCTAGCGGTGCATATTTGGAATGGGATTTGGAGGGATGTGAGATGCCAGTGTGCAGCTAGTGAGATGGAGTGAGCTGGACGATTAGATACTGTCTCGGCTGTCTGAGGATATTGTGACACTGGATGAAAGGAGGAGATGGGATGGTTCACGGGGTTCGAAGTCTCTGGTAGATAACTATCAACAGAATCGAATAGAAGTGAATTTCGATTTGAGAAATCTCTGGCAACATAATATGAAATTAGCACCGAATTAATCAAACCCACTTTATTAATGTTCAATTGGTGGTAAAATTCAGTAGCTATCTGTAAGAACAGCAAGGATAGATAGCAAACTTGATCTAACAAAGCACGTCGGCAGTCTTTGACCCCTCTAGGTTATCTTCCTCCCTCCCCACAACTCACAATTACAGAGTAACCTTACATCACCACGCAACTCTAGTCCTGGACACAGCATTCGGCGTTATCCAGAGTCAACTCATGCATTCTGAAGCAAACCATCAAGGCACAGAGAGCGGAGATCCATGGTCCAGGACATCGGAGTAATAACTCCAGGCTTTCTATTGGAATAGTTCCAAGCCCGCGTTTCACAATGGGGCAAACATCTGAACTAGGAACGCGTCCACAACATGTAAGTTTGAATATCACGTTCACACGTGATGTTAATCACATTCCCGTCCTTAATACTCTTCCTACTCTTCCTACTCGTCCTCTAATTGATCTTCACTTTTACATGTATTCAATCTTTGCTTCGAGAGAGTGAAGACTAATAAATTATAAGACACCTCTGAATACCGCGATCAATGCATCAATCTTTGTCGCCTTCAACGGAATTCCAACTGTCCCCCCTGCATCCACCGATCGCGATGCTAAAATCAAGAATCTCAAACGTCACAATCGTCTTGTTCGTGCGAACATTGTTAAAGCTTTCGTGGCGGAAAAAGAGAAGTTGTTGGAGAAATTTAAGGATGATTTCGCGAAGCAGAAAGATGCTATTGAAAGAGGAAGAGCTAATCGAGTCGCAATTTCCATGAAGGAGGATGCGAGGCAGAAGAAGAGTGAAAAGGAACTTGAAGATCTCTCTTGGTTGAGAGGTCCGAAATGGTTGTTGGAATTGCAAGCACAGGATAGGAATGGGGGAGTCAATGATGTTTCACAGCAGGTACTGCAGTATAGGGATAGGAGATTGAGGAAGGAGATGGAGGGGCATAAGAGTGAAGAGTATGAGTGGAATCCTAAGGATTTCCGTTGTCCTGCGCCAGATAGTGAGACAGAGGAAGAAAAGGATTTTAGTAGGGATAGTGAAGGAGATGTTGTGATGGGAGGATTGAATTCATCGGGTGTGTCGCCTACAGAACTCAGTACTCCATCTACCACGACGACGCTTTATGAGCTCGAACAAAAGCTTGATAGAGACCTGCAGCGATTGTTGGAAGAGGGAATCAAAAAGATAAAGGAGTATGATGTTCATGCGGACAACTCGTTGAAGGATTTCAAAGATAAGTTGGCGCAAGATATTATCAACGGTGTTGGAATGGACACAACGGAGGGTGAACAATTGAAGAACACAGGGTCGAAGATCAATGTACCAACTCCATACGTGCCTCATGTGGGTATACTTAAAAAGAAGTCTGCTTTAATGTCAACTTCCTTAGACTCGCCAGCCAGTATTCGGAAGAAATCAGTATCGATCCAGACCCCAGTGGAGGGCGGGGCTGATTGCGATAGCATTTTGAAGAAGCCGGTACCAATCCAATCTTCAACAGAGAATGATGGTAGTCCTTTAAAGAAACCTATATCGATTCAAATACCAGCCAATATTCATAATGGAGTTTCGGGAAGACCACTTGTACAAAGTCCAAAGGAAATTACTGGTAGCGCTTCAAAGAAAGTTCGTCTTGATGATCCCTTCTGGAATGGCCCTTCAAGTTCAAGTTCAAGTTCAGGTCCGCTGTTTATGAATCATCCAGCCAGTGCACAGAGCCAGGTTTCTTCCCCAATGAATGCTCCTACGGGACCAGCAAAGTCCAGGCGTCCCTCAAATTCTTCGGATGGGCCTCATACTCCTAGTACGCCTAAAGTTTCGACAGGTCCATCAAATTCTAAACTTTCCAGGCGTCCATCAAGCTCTTCGAGTCGACTGCAGAGTCCCAATGTGGCAGCTTTCCTCGCCGGCTCTTCGAGTTTCAATGTATCTACGCCCCGTCTTCTTCATTCTCGAAGTGCGCCACAGGATTCTTCTTCTCCTCGTCGGCTATCTGATGCCAGTCTGCGAGGTGGTCTAGCTTCGCCGTCCATGATTTCCACGCCATCGACAGATTCTAAAAGCACAGATTCCCATGCTGGCAAAAGTTTCATATCATCATTTACCTGGCTTCCGAAGCCTGGTAATCCCTTTGATCTAAAAACTCTAATTGGGGATGAGATTGAAATTACTAAACATGAATCAGGGAGCAATTATGTTGCATTTAACAGGACTTCGAGACAGACGGGTCACATCGATATCAAATATTTCTGGCAGGATATCGAGCCCATCGGACTGCTTGGCACAACCTTCATATCTTCGATCCGATATATTCCAAGATATTCCAATAGCTTCTACGATTTAGAGATCCATTATGGTGATAAAGTCAAAATCACGAGTTTTCACTCCGGCAAGGCATATACAGGATTCAATACGAGAACAAAAATAGCAGGGCTATTTAATTCCAAATTTTATCTAGAGGACATTAAAGACACCGAGCTAATCAACAAAACCGCCATGCTATCTGGCCCCCGTCACAATCATAATGACGTTCCTCCTCTTTCACATATCGGTAAAACCTTCATAGCAACGTGTACCTTCGGTCCGAAAAGTGCCAAAGATGTGACTAGTCTGGAAATTAGAATTGGCGATAAGATTTCCATTACCAAGTATGCCTCTGGAGTTAATTATATGGGATTTAATGAAAATTCGGGAGAGACGGGCCAATTCGACATGGATGTTTTCTGGAAGGATGTTAGGACTTCAAATTTTGAATCTGTTGACGGACCATCTACGTTTAAGAAAAACCCCAAAAACAACATGAATCCACATGTTGGCAAAACTTTCATTTCATCGCACACCTATTTCCCAAGAAGTGGTGCAGCTGATGATCTAGTTATAAAATCTGGAGATGCCATCGAACTTGTCAAGCATAAATTTGGTGACGTGTTTGAGGGTTATAATACCAGAACAGATAGGATGGGCTTAGTCAACATCTCATACTTTGTGAAAGACATCAATTCTGTTGATAAGATTGGAGAACCTTTCTCGGCAACGAGGTCTCGACGTACCGAGAATCACTCGTATGGTAGTAGTATTCCACAGATCGACGGCAACGACGACTACGAGGATTATCCCCAAATAAAATCCGCTGTACATGTTGGCAAAATTTTCATCTCATCACACTCTTGGTTTCCCAATGATGGCGGTGATCTAGCAATAGGTCATGGCGATACTGTTGAAATTATCGGTCACAACTTTGGGGAAAGCTATGAGGGTTACAATACCAGAACTCAGAGGACTGGCCGATTCAAAGCCAACTTCTTTCAGAGAGATATCGATGCTGTTGATCATATTGGAAAGACTTTCACAGCCACAAGCAGCTTGCATGACCCGGACTCTGGTGCTCTACATATCAATCACGGTGATATGATTAAAATCACAAACATCATAGGACTAGATTTGTACACGGGAAACAATTTAAGTACCAGACAAACGGGAGGCAAATTCTATATTGATCAATTTCGGGAAGATGTCAAACGTGCCCATTATACTGGTATTGTTGAGAACCGAGCAAACAACGATCGCCATTTTGCCGATGAAATCCAGGACGATATCAACTACAACCATTCGACTGGTGGAATTCAAGATGATTTCTCGCCTCTCAACTATATAGATAAAGCTTTCACAGCAACGAGTGTCCAGGGTCCTCGAGGGCCTTTGGATGTCACGCTATCGATCTCCATAGGTGATATGATTGAAATTAAGAAGTTCGTCTCCGGCTTAACTTTTCGTTGCTTCAACATCACGAGGGGTAAATCCGGAAATGTCAAGTTGGATGGTTATTGGAAAGACATCGAGGCTGCTGATGGATCTCTACATGGCGTGAATGGAAACCGTATGGATGTTGATTCGCCTATTAGTAAAATTTCAACGCCAGGTAGTTTTGGGGGTGGTGTACAGCAACAGCAACAAGAACAAGAACAATTAGATAAAACCAGGTTTAAGATCAAGGGGGCTTCGCGTAACTCGTCACATGTCAGGGGAATTTTGTAGCAAAGTGAGAATTGTACGATACGGAGAAAAATAGGAATGCAGAAGTGGAGTTGAGTTGAAAAGTATTGAGTATTCGACCAAGGGGATGTACATATCTGGGGCATAAATGGAATTTGGAACTTTGATTCTCGAGAAAAAATACTCACACGGGGATTGGGGTTGGGGCGTCAAAAGTTTTTGACTTCTTTTCTGTGTAGAAGGAAGTGGGAGGATTTTGCGTTGTGTTGTTTTGCACTGCATGTGCTTGGTGATTTCATCATATTTCTCGAGAGCAGGGAGTTTATAGATAGATACCTAGATTTTAATTTAGATTTTTCTTCGCCTTTTCATCATCGACTGTATTTGGACTTTGAGCACTCTAATGGAGGGATCTTGATGGTGAGCGGGCATGTATCTTAGTGGCTGGCTGGTACACTGGCCTCTGACTGGCTGGTCGATTGTATGCTTGGTCCATGATTTGGAGGTGATGGGTGTGTGGTTTTATTAGATCACTTCATGATAAAATAAATAGACATATTCCACTTCTACGGAGTTGATTGGGAGTTTCGATCTGCGACCAATAAAATGGCTCGAATGGGTGAAGTAAAGAATAGGACCCTGTTCTAGAGATATCAATGAGCTTGAGATTGTGCCGGTCATTTTATTTCATTGCAATGATTGCATATTGAAAAAATGTGCATGTGAATAATCCCATTGAAATATTTTCGAAGCATGTCTTCTTGATCCCATGTAACTCAATATTGGAAATTTCCTAAATTAGTCTATCGATTATCTAAATCAATGCCAGATACTGATTAATGCATTGCGTCAAGATACCTATGTGCCACGCCTTGAAAACTACTCGACTCCTGAAACCCATTCATGCCAAACGCCATCGCTGAAAGGATGCACCCCCAACTCAACCATAAAACTATGAAGTAGCAGATCCATCACCCGCACTTCCCCCTTCACCACCACTCTGTTCCCTCACCTTCCTCATTCTCTCCTCCGCCGCCTTCGCCAAAATCTCCCTCCTGCTCATTCCCTGTCCCGAATTTGCTCCCGAATTCACACCCGTGCTTTCCGCACCCCCTGAACCTCCAACTCCCAGTACAAACTCACCTCCGCTCCACCCCCCATGATCATCCACTTCCTCTCTACTATAATACTCCTCTTCCCCCACCGCATGGCCTCCGCTCCTCCAATCATTCCCCTCAACCTCCTTTTCTATCTCCTTACACAGATTCCAGAAATTTCGATCATGGGGTCCCCAGACATTATGCGCCAATTCGTGACATAGCGTATTTCGGATAGTTTTATAATCTCGATATCCATCATACGCATCCGTTCTCAACCGCAATTCGATCACCTCCCCCTGATTCCTGTTCAGACCCAAAGTGCGCGATGTTCCTTCATGATTCGAAACGGTATGTTCAATCGGATTCATTTCCGTCAGGAGAGGCACGGTAAATTTATGTTTGCGCATCGCGGCCTTGATGCCCGCGTCGTCTTTCAATCGCTGCAGAAATTGGAGGGATTTCCCGGGATTGGGCAGATAGGGAAGCGGTCGCAGAGTCTGGAATGTGTATTGTGCTTCTTCTTGTTCGCGCTTCCAATCGCGGGTTTTGTAGGCGGAGACTTTGGGCGCGGGACGAGTGCTGGGTCCGTTGACGCTGCGGGAGGCGGCTAGGGCCCCGGCCGCGACGGAGGATGCTTCGGCGATGGTGCTCCCCATGAGGGTTATCTTTTTGTCGGCGAGGGTTGGGATGGGGAGGGAAGGGTCTTTGAAGGGGAGTTTTAGAAGACCGAGTTTGGAGACCATGAGTTTTTGGTTCTGAGGCGGGATCGAGAGGGTGGTGGAAATGGAATCGGATAGATCGGTGATGGTTGCTGTGGGGGGTAGAGAGAAGATGTGAGGTTTGCCATGATGAGTGATGGTTATGGAGACTAGATCTTGAGGATTAGTAGACATGTCGTCGTTGGTGGAATCCATGATCTCTGCGATTTCCACTTCTTCCAAATTTAGAATTCACAGCACAATGCGAATGAATGAAGGACTAGATGCAATAGCTATACTGGCACTTGTAGAAAGAGTGTATGATTTTGTATTGAGAGCTATATACGATATATAGTTTAATAGAATAGTAATCATTAGAACTTTCTAGGCAAAAAGCCGCTTCGTAATCACAGTGTTCTATTCTCCAAGCTCACCAGACGTCTTGCCACAAAGTCAAACTATAGATTACATAATCCACCACCGTCCTTTGCCAAGCTTTCCGATCCGCCGCCGCCAATAACCTTACTTCATCATCCCTGGCGGTACCTTTTTACAAGGCTAAATCGAGACTCAGAGTTAGCACTTAGCTAAGCTTCAAGTTGCGTGTCCTCAATCCCGTCCATCAACCACAACTCCAACTGTGCGACTGAATGTTTCTATTGTAACAATTGATTTATTGATTTCAATTGTTTTGCTCAATTCTTGACTTGGTTCTAAATCTCTTTTCTTTGAAACTTTGGGTCTTTGAAATAAAGTATCTGCGAGTGCGCATGTGTAGGGAAACTCCCTTGACTTGCCCATCATGAATCTTTTTCGAATCCTGGGTATGCTGTTCCCCAAATGCCTTCGCACATTGAAGTCCAAGAGCTGATCCATTGCGCTTCTAGGGGATTTCTCCCATCTTCTTTCAATCCTGATTCTGCTCCATAAAATGCACCAAACAAATGTACGTTCCCTACCCCTTCCCCTCTCCAGCCAGCCAACCAACCATCTAACCCCCTCCAGTCCTGCGCCGGCATATCCTTCAAATCTCAAGCTCTCTACCTTCTCGTCTACGTCACCCGCTACCTCGATCTCTTCTGGACCTTCACCGATTCCCTCTACAACACCACCTTCAAGCTCCTGTTCCTGTGCTCCTCCGGCTACACAATCTACCTAATGACCACCTCCTTCAAACCCACCCACGACCCCAACCTCGACACATTCCGCGTGCAGTATCTTCTTGGTGGTTCCCTTGCCCTCGCTTTCATCTACCCCTACGCCTATACCCCCTCTGAAATCCTCTGGGCCTTCAGCATCTGGCTTGAATCCGTTGCTATCCTCCCACAACTCTTCTTGCTCCAAAGAACAGGAGAAGCCGAGACAATCACTGCGAACTATCTCTTCGCATTGGGAAGTTACAGAGCGTTATATATACCGAATTGGTTGTGGAGATATTTCCAAGAGAGCCACTGGGACGGAATTGCTGTGTTTGCGGGAGTGATTCAGACAGTTCTTTATTCGGATTTCTTTTGGATTTATTACACCAAGGTTATGAAGGGAAAGAGATTTACTTTGCCTGTATAAACTTCTTGAAGGAATTTATTGAATCCAAGCTTTGTTTTACTAAAGCAGAGATCGAAGCCAGAGGAACGGACGAAAAAGGATGCGCAGACGAGTCGGTTCGCGACGGAGAGAAAGAATTACAGAAAAAAGGGAACACCTGTACGACAAATGGCTCTTTGTCGAAGGAGAGCCATAGAAAAAATAAAGATATGATGAGCATGGCTTGGCGTTGGATGGAGACGGGTCTCGAGGCACAGCAGGGTAGGGAAACGAGGCTCACAGGTTTTCTCCGGCAATTTTGTACAGTATTTGTAAAATGCATGCATAGAGTATGTTCTCTGACCCATCAAAAGTGCAACTACACCTTGAAGTGATTGGAAGGGTAAATATATTTTATCTAGTTCATGTTATTTCATAAACTTCACATTATCACGCATTCCATTAACCCCCCGAAACCCGGTAATAGACATCATCATTTTCTTAAATTGGCATTTTTTCATTTGACTGCCTACAACCCATATATACACAAACACCATTGTTTGACGCACGCAAGAAACCCAAATACAAAAACCCATCCAGATCAAGATCAAGGACCATAAGCGACTCTTCCACGAGGATTTTGGCTCGAGTAGCCTGGGGCCAGGAAATTAGTTTCGGGGTTTCCTGTTTCCTTTGCTGCCGAACATCTGGCCATTGTTGGGGAACTGTAGTTTGCGTTAGCTTTTTGGATCTTCGGTGGCTGAGGGATAAAAAGAGAGAAAGAGGGGAGTAGGGAACTGGGATGTGAATAAACTAACCTTCTTGAAATAACATCTGTGAAATAAAAGTTATCAATAACCTTCTTCAAAGGTGCCCCCGTTGACTTGCTACCCTTGTTCTGATCCACCAATTGAACCTTGCTCAATTCTCTCAAAGCAACTGGTTCAACGACATCATAGCTAGCTAATGAAGGACTGATCTCCACCATACGATCACGCAGAGCAGCGACATCATCATATGGTAATGGAGCACCCAAGAATTCACTGACTGCTCGGATGATCTTCCAATCAGTTCTTGCGGCACCAGGTAATGAAGTAGCAGCACGAGTCATTTGTACACGTCCTTCGGTGTTGACGTAAGTTCCGGCCTTCTCAGTATATGCGGCACCTGGAAGAACGACATCGGCGATTTGAGCTCCACGGTCACCGTGATGGCCTTGGTAGACAACAAAGGCGTTCTTAGGGATATCAGCAGCATTGAATTCATCAGCACCAAGTAACCAAACGAATTTAGGCTTAGTCTCGGCAACATCTTGGGAAGGTGTGGTGAAGCCAACTTCAAAAGCGCCTGCTCTTGAGGCAGCACGTTGAAGAACGTTGTATCCATTCCACTCCTCTGTCAAGAAGTTCGAGGCGTGTTTCTCAACGAAAGTACCAACAGTCTCATACATAGCCTTGGCATCAGCGTGGTCAGTGACACCTGAACCAACGATGATCATTGGTCTCTTGGCCTCTGCCAGCTTTTTGCCGAAAGGTCCAGCAAGGGTCTCCTTCAAGGCGGCAGCATCAGTACCGAGATGCTCAAACTCGAAAGTTGACTCCCATGCTTCACCGATGACACCAATCTCAAGGTCAGAACGTAACCATTGTTTGCGGATACGAGCGTTAAGACCAGCAGCTTCATGTCTGGTATTGCTTCCAACGATCAAAATAGCATCGGCTTCCTCTACACCCCAGATCTTAGAGTTGAATAAGTAATTCGAACGAACATCGATTCCGTGTGGCATAGGGGCGTTTCCAGATGGCTGATCAAGGGCCAAGTTCTCAGAGCCAAGCTTGTTGGCAAGATCCTTCATGGCAACCATAGATTCAGTCTCAATTAATTCTCCGGCAATGACCTTGAATTCGTTACCCTTTGGAGCAAAATCTTTGTATGCTGCACCAATCTCGACCAAAGCTTGCTCCCAACTGACTGGAAGGAATTTGCCATCCTTCTTGATTAATGGGGTAGTGAGTCTTTGAGTTTTCAATCCATCGCAGGCAAATCGTGTCTTATCGTTGATCCATTCCTCGTTGACGTCGTCGTTTAACCTAGGGAGAATTCGCATAACTTCGAGACCTCTTGAGTCGACTCGAATGTTTGATCCTAAACCGTCCAATACATCAATAGATTCGGAGTGTTTCAATTCCCAAGGTCTGGCTCTGAAAGCGTATGGTTTTGATGTCAGAGCTCCAACAGGGCACAAATCTATAATGTTTCCAGACATCTCGGAATCCAGGTTCTTCTCAAGGTATGTTCCAATCTGCAAATCGTTTCCACGTCCAGTCGATCCGAGTTCCGGTGCACCAGCAATATCGTTTGCGAATCGAATACATCTTGTACATTGAATACATCTGTTCATCGAGGTCTTGATGAGGGGTCCAATATTTTTATCCTCGGAGGCACGCTTGCCACCAACTTCGTGGAATCGTCCACGATCAGCTCCGTATCTCATAGATTGATCTTGCAAATCACACTCTCCCCCCTGGTCGCAGATAGGACAATCTAGCGGATGGTTGGCCAATAAAAATTCCATAACTCCTTCTCGGGCTTTGTGTGTGAGGGGTGAATTGGTCTTGACGACCATACCGGGCTGTACCGGCCATGCGCATGATGCAACTGGTTTTGGTGCTTTCTCAACTTCAACTAGACACATACGACAATTTCCAGCAATCATAAGTTTTCTGTGGTAAGATATTCGGATCAGTGGGGTTCGTTTGTAACATGCGCACTCGTGTCGACTTACTCATGATAACAATATCTATGAAAGTGTTAGCAGAAAACTCCAGCAGATATAATTCCCTTTGGAAGCTTGCCTTGGTACTACAGCTCCTGCCTTCTCACATGCTTGGATTAAAGCAGAACCAGCTGTGGCGTGTCAACAACTTTTTCCTATCCCAATTGTAACCACTCCAGCATACCTTCTATAGAAACCTGTTTGCCATCTAGCATAGAAATTAGCCAAATCTCCTGTGATACCCTTGGCGGATCCAATGCTACTTACCAACAGTAAGAGTAACCTCTGCCTGTCTTCTATTTGTAGTCGCGAATGATCTTGCAACATATAAACTTTGCCTACTGCTTCGTAGAGCGGATCTCGATAGAGTTGACCTCAGCATGGTGTGTATGTAGAATCTGGGTATGAACAGCAAGAAAGAAAGAAACTGCGCAGGACAAAGAGGTGGCGAGGGGAAACCCTTCAATTGATTAATTATCTACTTCTTTACCCCAAATTCATTTGAAGCTCTCGTCGTTCGGATGTAACTTGTTAGCGTATATCGTGGAATTTACTAATCCCGTTCCCCGTCATCGTGATTGGTTCGTCCGCGCTGACTAAGATCCCACACTATAAAGCTCTTCACATTTGGAAATTTTCTAACCTTTTCTTCTTTTCTTCTTCATTTAAATTGTAATGGACACTTTTATTGTGGGTGTACTTGAGTGAAGCAATTCACAATCAATCGAGTCTTCCTCTATCTTGTGTTCTAGAAGAACATATAATGAGCGCTGGAATGGATGCAAATGAAATCTTTTCTTACAAAAAAGCTTTATGAATGCGCAACTTACCGCCGGCTGCTACATACTACTTGAGAATATATATATCACTGCTCGCTGTCGATGAATCCAAGTCGACGGCATGAATTGTTAAGAATTGAGTAGTCGTCATGACTTGGATGTGGTGACGACCATCTACCTAGCTTTGAATCGTGGTTTGACTTCGATCTGTTGCCGTACATCATTTTGATCGTTGTGATTTCTTTTATTGGTTTGGCCATCATCTATTTTCACAAAATCAATCGCTATGTCACATCTGCTTCTGGTTGTGGCTGCCAGAATCTTGTTTGTCTTAAGAACCTCATTTCCTCACAATTTATTGTATGCCACAGCAGTAAACACAGTTCATCAAGACCTTTGCGCGAATGGCAGTGGAAAATTGTCTATTCCAAATCTACGGAATATCTTATTTCGACGATCTTCGGCACGTCCATTGCAGTATTTGGAGCGTATAACTTGCTGAGATCTCAAACTCTGCAACTGGTCCAGGATAGTACTTCGTCCCTTGCGTTGAATAGAATATGACCATTAATAAGAGCATCACGTCTATCGTCTGTACCGTCTTCACACCACTTATCCGAGGCTGATACCAAATTTGCTTTACATCACCGACATATGTCGACGGCCATGGAATGACAGCTTCCCTTCTAGTTATAAGTTTTTGAATGGTATACACCAACTTAGTTCAGCAGAAGGAGGGATTTTACTAGTCGACATGTAACACGTACCTCTTCCGTTCTCGAAATTCATTCGATGATCCTCGCAATCCCTCTTACCAATTGTAAAGTTTGCATTCTATTTGTACCCTACTTCGAATGGCTCCTTGTGGGAAACATTCGAGTGGAAGATGGGTATCAGCACCTCAAGATCTTCCAAAGAAGAATTATTAGCATGCAAGTGAACCACTAGTTTGCCCAGGATTGGTAATTCTAGACCTGGGAACGAGGTTGTGACGACCTCAGCCAATCTTCGGGGCTGTCTGAGTTTCTGACGCTGCTGCTCGTCGATTCGAACTATTGTTCTCCGGACCGAGAATTCAAGTTGGACCTCAATGTTTCGAACTCGCCTCCAGAGTGGTGGATACGTATGCAGGACTGTTTCTAGGTCATCAACGAGCATACTAGGCGTCCACTTTCTTACCACCAAGATTTGTCCAACCATGACTTGAGCTTAAGTTCAAATATGTGTACGACACAAAAACTAAGTCGAAGCCTAGCTTGGCCATAGATAAAGTCTTCGAACCTGTCGTGTATCTTTTTGTTGACATAAGGAGAGCCATCTCAGTACGGATATCGTTGCAACCGACCATCATATACGATCCTATCATGTTGCCAAACTTGAGACGTCCAAAATTTCAATGATGCACAAAGATACACAGATGGATTTTAGCAGGAAGCAAGTCAAATCATGACGTGAGTTCTACACGTTGAAATGCTGGACCACTTGCTTTCGCGGGTAGTAAAGACATGGTGAGGAGCTCACTGGAATCCAGATCAGCAAACTCCTGAGTAATGAATATCGATTTCAAATGATCTCCTCTACTCGCCTGCTGTAAAGAAACATGAAAACTCAGAGGATAGTAACAAACAATCTGGGAATTTTAATCTGTTTATTTGATAGTCTCAAGTGAGAATATCTCTTGATCTCCTCGAATGATCTCAAAACCACAAATAAAGGCTCAAACAATGGTACTGAGACACTTACAACAAGATTCCGTTGGAAATCTTGAGTATGAAACTTTGAATCTCAAATTTTCAGGCTCTGTCATTTTTTCCTAGGATTTCTGTTGTAAGAAATCAAAAAGCATCAAGGCATGGAAGTAAACTCAATGAGATAATGTACTGGGGTCATTTGAAGCAGTCAAGATTGGGTCTGTAGAACTCATTCGATTACTACTCTAATGGATTCTTAGTTGATGAGGGCAGATCAGGTGGTTCGAGCTTGATAGTAGAAAAAAAGTAGGCTGCAAATCTGTATGTCTAGTAGTATATACTACTAGGCATACACATTCACTAACGTTTTCTCAACATAGATTTCAGGATACCTAAGAAATTGAGAATACTCATTTAGCGGCAGCAGAGACTTGCAAAATATTTCAAATAACAAAAGTGGCTTAGCTTTTGCCCTCCTACTTCGGGTCTCAAATTGTTTCAAACAAGTTGTTTGGTTTGAATAGGTATAGATAACACGAATTCTAGCAGGGGTTTTTTATATATATCTGTAGTTGGATGAGGTATGTATATCTATTCGAATTTTCTTTGAGGGAGGGGGAAACATACATGGAAACTATGTGAGATTCACAGGAATGAATGGTCTTGTGATGGAGAGCAATTTGCAAGAGAAACTGAAACAGATATTCTTGTTAACACTCCACCACATCCAGGTCTGCTATTATATTGGTTCGAACCAGTGAATCTTGGTTATCACGAAAGACGAAAGGCTTGAAAATTTGATGTTAAAATATGAATCTTGATGTCAAGTATCTTCCTGATTTGTCAGATTCCCAAAGGCCAAGATTGGGAAAATATGTAATAATGAAAGAAGCCAGTAAAATCATTTGGCTAGATGGATCTACCCCTAAAACTTGTTATGACGTTAGTATGCGTCTTATGCAGATGTATTGAATAGGTAGTCTGAGTAACTGACAGTCAAAGCCTTGCTTGCTGAACTGAAAAGCTAGTCTACAGAGCTGTGAAAAATAGGTATATATATCAATGCATTGTCTCTGGGTGGCTGTGATGAGTATCTCACTCATTTCTGAACAAAACTTACCATTTCTTGTTCAGATTCATTTTTGTTATGTATGGATGTCTTTCATCTCTATGTTGTGGTAGAGAAGGAAGAAATAAACAAAAAAAAAATAGGCGAAGTTTGAGTGAAATTTTAAGGGGAGATATTGATTGGTCAACATGAACATTGAACTTCACTACATTCACTTTTCAAATTTACTGATTGAAAACAGATGAAACTGAAAAGTCCGGGGTCATCTAAAAGCTTTTCATGCTTTTTATATTTTGTACTAGCGTCATTAACCAATTCGAGTGAAGTCCTTGTGACCTTGAGTTATATTCTGAGTTGCAAAATCCAACAAGTCCTCAAAAAGACAAAACAGCAACAAAATCTTCTAAAATTCACAACAACCCTCAAACTCTTTTCACTTCTTTTCCAAGTTCTTCAGACAAAAGAAAAACAATCTTTGCTGTGCAATAAATTGTTTCTCACTCAACACAAATCACCTCAACCTCCAGGTTCGAACTGTCTATCAAACAAATCATACAAAATGGACTTCAGCAACGGTCTTGGGATATCATTTGGCACAAGCCATTCTGACTTTGGAGAAAGTGAAGATAACTACGAAGAATCAAATGAATCTCGCAAGAATCGTCAAGTTCATCATGGTCAAAAGATGGAAGAAAGTGGAGAGACTGCAGAAGAACAAATATCGTTCGAGTCTTTACTTGCTGACCCTGAGGCCACTCCCCGACCAAGCTCTTCCTACCAAAATCAATTCACCCCCATCAATCAAACTTCACGTAGTGCACCAGCTCAGTCCTGTGGTCAACCACATCAATACAGCCAGCCGAGCGATCCCTTTCATCCTTTGGAAAACAATGGACATCTCCAGGGTCACATGAATGCTATTCTTACTTCGCATAACAACCGTGGCCAAGAAATCCCTCAATCTTTGCAATTCGGCGGAGATCCGCAGTTCAATAGCCATGGTCACTCTGAGTATGGCTTCCAGAACATGTCGAACCAAACCCGAATGGGTACTCAACATGGTTCTGAAAACTCTGGTTTGCAATCTCAACAACTTGCACAGAACAATAATCAACAATACATGTCTTCCGCAAACATGCAACACCAAGAACATTCTGGTCATCCTCCATCTTATAATCTTCAGACCTATCGAACTTTGTACCGGAACCAGGCAGATTTCAGCGAAGTGAGCGATAGTTTGAGCTTTCAGCCAAAGCCAGGTTGTTTGAGGCTCAGCAGATTTCGTCCAATGTACAACAACACAAGTCAGATGCAAGGAAATCAACTTGGCGATCAAGGTCAAAGTTTGTCTTCTGGAAGACAAGGCAGAATCTCAAACGATAATAACATGAGAAGCAACAGCAGCAGCAACTGCAACAGCAACAAATCCTCTCGTCGCGCTCCCGCACGGAAAGACCAAGAGCCCGAAGAAGAGAGATACTGGAATGGATTCGACACATACCGCTCAATGTGGCCTGTTCAAGATTATGCTATTAAGAACATCTTGCCTGGATCATGTATTTCACACTTCACTCCTGGCGAGCAAGAGTTTGTCATTACAATGATGCAGTATCTAGGATTGAAAATTTGGCCAATTACGTGCACTGAGGATATCCAAAAATTCATGGATCATGTCGAGTCAGTCAAATCGAATTTCAAGTCGAAACAAGCACGCCTTCGAGCAGAAGCTGGTTTGCCTGAGCTTCCTCCACCTGAAGAGAATGAAAAATCTCGAAAAGATGATGAGCCTTCTCTACAGCCTACATCTTCATTCCCAGAAGTATCGCCTTATTTTGTTCTTGCCTCCGACCATGGAGAACCAATCTTTGGCCAGGATCCAAGAGACTATCGCCTCGTAGGACAGGGCCACTCGCATCAACCAGATGATAGATCTTTCATACCAGTAGGCTCGGAACAAAGGATCCTTTCAAGTAATAAGTTGTCAGCTCAAGAACTCAACTCGCAACTTCGTCCTCCACCTCTCATTACTCAACACTTTCATCCTCAAGCTTTCTCGTCACATTACAGTATGCAGAATCAGCAAGGATATCCATTGATTCATCCAAGCAATTCATTCCATTCATCCATGGCTCAAGGAATGAACAGACCTTTGGATTTCTCGTATCAAGATGTCGGATTCAATGGTGGTCCACCACAGCAATACAGTCACCATGATTATGCGAATCAAGCACAGCAATACCATCATCATGGCCAAACTTTTGAGTACAGATCCTTTCATGGTTATTCCCCTCATTACTCCCATCCATATCTAAGTAACACTGCTGACCAAAATCTCCATCTAGCTCCACCCCCAGAAATAATTGAAGAGCACGAGGAAGACGACGAACAGCAAGAGGAGGTAACAGGCACTGAGTCTTCGTCTCAGGCCGCAGAACAAGAACGCGAACATGGACAAAAACAGGAACAAGAACAGCTCGCACCCCCACGACAAGAAGAACCACAACAAGGGAAGGGGTATTATTATGTAGATGGGTGTGATGGAGAGAGGGTTTGGTGTGATGGAGTAGAAGGGGAGGGTAGTGAGGAGGAAAGTGAGGATGAAGATGGGGATGAATATGAAGATGAAAGTGAGGATGGGGATGAATGGGAGGAAGATGAACAGTTAAGAGGAGTCCCGGAATGGGTCAAGCAGGCTTTGACTGATGGACCGGAATTGGATAAGAATGAGGAAAGGAGAAAAGAAATAGAGTATCGGGCGATGATGGCACGGAAGGTGAAAGAAATACTTGCCAGGAAGAAAGCGAAGGAGAGAGGAGAGATTCCAGGATTTGGGTTTGATAGCGGTTTTGGATCGATGGATATTGAGTCATTGTTCGATGATGCAGAGAATCGTGAGGGGTATGATGTGAATCAATTCGATCCAGAGTCAACCGGTAAAGGGAAACGAAAATTGAGAATTATTGATCCAGAAGATGATATCGATGAAGGATCGCCAGTTAAGAAATGGAAAGGAAAAGGTCGAGCCGCGGACTCAGATGAAGAATTGGATGAGCGAGAGGTGGCTAGGAAATACGCAGATAGGGATAAGAACACGGGGAAAACAAAAGTGTTTGAACTTGCAAAGGAAAAGGGAGTTGAAGATTACCTTTTTGGAGATTCTGCAGAAACGGCTCGAATAGCACAGGGTTTGGGTCTTCAAACTTTTGGGTATGAACGGGAAATGAATGGAGATGATGACGACCATATCTCCGAGGACACTGATACCTTACAAAGTGGCTACAATACCACACGATATCCCAACAACTACGAACTTGAAAACGAATCCGCGACCGCAGATCCAGAGCTCGCTGCAACCGGTATCATCCTCCCAGTCACATTTCCCGCCCCCTCACACGACACTTCTGAAGCCGATCTCGAAAGACCCCCCCAGCCAGCACCCTACCTTTCACTCCGCAACTTAGGCCCCTTCAATATCTTCCAGTCACTCCTCCTCACCCCCGAAATAATCCTCGAATTCGTGCGCTACCTCTCCCCCCAAAACCTCCTCACTCTCTATTCCATCTCTCGTCCCTTCCACGCCATTCTCTCCCGCTGGATGGCCCACGCCATAAAATCCATCGTCAAACACCAAGCCCCCTACTCCTACACCATCTACCCCTTCGTCCTCTACCGCGAACTCAGCATGCCCGATCCTCTCGGCACCCTCAATCACTCCGGCCAAATCCGTCGGGTCCCCAGCCCCAAATACCACCAAATGGTACTCCACCGCTGTCGCGTCGTACGCGACATCCTCGCCAGCCTCGCACGCCAGCATCTCCGCTGCCCCCCCGGCACAAACCACTCCCTCAAAAAAGTCTGGTTCCTCATGGATCTCTCCACAACCCTCGACCGCGTCCGACTGATCCACAACCGAGCCTTCTTCACCAACCAAGATCTATACAATATCCAGCACTTCATCGTGAAACTCGACATGCGACTCAACTGTCCCACCGACGGACCGGGTTCTGATTTCCTGCGCAAACTCATGCTCGGCCAGCGGGGCCTCACTCCGCTTTTCCGCTTGCTGACTCGAACCGCGTTTACAGATCTCTATGAATTGTACCACTACAGCGTGCGCTATTCCTACACCCCTCTTACTCCAGCGCCCGATCTGCATCTCGGACTCTTTGGAGTTCCCGAACATGAAATCGGGACCGCGCATCTAGAGGGCTGGGGAAAGGGAACGAAACATCTAATGCGGATCGATGAGCTCGTGATGCGTGAAGCCACGCGCAGAGAATTGGGATTCAAAGAACATATTATGATGATGTTACTCTGGGGGTATGTAGATCCGGTGACGGGGGAGAATCTGCAGCCGAGTAGAGAGGAGATGTATATGAGCGACGGAGAAGGCGAGGAGTTGGAGAGCGAGGGAGATCCATGGGAGGGAACGGGGATGAATATGCAGAGATTGGAACAAGTTGTTTTAGGGAGGGCAGAGGAAAGTGATGAAGATGAAGATGAAGATGGACAGGAAGGAGAAGAAGAATGGGAGGATGACAATGAATTTGAAGATGAAACGATCGACGCAGGGTTTCAGGAAATAGACGATCCTTGGCTGTGAGTTGGAAAGATGGGAATTCGAACTTCGAGAAAGAATGGATAGCTTGATGCTATCATTACATTAGGTCAACAGAAAAGAGACATGCCTTTTTTGTAACATATTGAACTGTAGGAAACACTCATGTAAATACAAGAATTTAATACCAGTAATAGTCAAAGAAACATGACAAATACCACTATAAGAGGGCTCGAGTGCATTTCCAATCTGCCTCTGCCATTTCTCCTTACACACATGAATCTCCCAAAACACAAACCCAGGATCATCAACCCAGCCTTCGAATCTCGCAAGAAATACCTCTTTCTCCATTCAAATTTTCAATCGCCATCTCTCATAAGTATGACAATACCTCCAGTTCAGGCCTCATAAGCACCAAACAGAATCGAAGAACTTTATCGTCACGGACAGATCTGAGATTCTCTTAGTTCACGAAACACCAACCATAGTAGTATGTGGTAGTCACAAATTCACCATCACAGCGAAATATAAAGTTCCAAAAGATTCAACTTCAACCATATGTATTCATTGGCGAAGCAGAAAAAACGAGAAGTGTTATCTGCATCCTTCAGCCTATCTACTATACTACTGATTTTACCAATCCAGCAATTCACTCCTCTCCTCTAGATCCAACCACCTCAATCCCCCACCACAGAGTACATCTCACTGCACAACCTAACAACACCACCGCAAAACAGAAACAGTAAACACGAGAGGAAAAGTAAGCTTGCTACAATGAAAGAAATAATAACAACCTAATCACATCCATCCATCCGTCCATGCATACCATCCCCTAACCATCGACCGTCATCAAAACGATCTACACCTTCCTAATAAACTACCATTCATCCATCCGTCCACCCCATCCATGCCCAAGTTCCCCCAGCCTAGCGACCAAACCATCAAACCTTCTAGCAATCCAGCCCCAAATGTCCTAAATATCCACCTAAACCCCCACCCCAACTAACCAATTATCGTATCAATAAAGAAAACGATAAATGCTTGAATGCTAGTATGTGTTTTCCCTTCTCCCAGAAATGTTACGAAGGAAAAAATAGACAGGAGAAGAGACTCAAAGTACTCGACACACGAAGTGCTGGAGAAGCCGAAACAAGGTAAAGACAACTTCATCGCAAGCACACACAAAACGAAAGGAAAAATACAAGAAAGCGCAATAAAGAAACTTGAAAACAACATGCAGAAATCCTAACCCTTCTCGAAAAATCCCCTTTGCCAATATCCATCACCATCGCCATCGCCATGCTTTTTGTTATTTGATCGAAAATGCGTTCGTCGTATCTCCATACTCCGGTACGAAGAAGGAAGATTAGACTAGATATTAGACAGAGAAGACCGAGGACCCCGTCCAAACACCCCAACCACATTAACGACAGCACTCCTTCGCTATGCACCAAGCCAAGATCCAACCGATTCAAGTCGAAATCGTCCCTTTATACACCATCAAGCATATTTCGATCCGTTTCCATTTGCTCGCTTTCCCTTTGCAGCCCTGAAGTCAGATTCCACCTTCCGCATTAAAAGAACTCCGCCCTCCAAACTTTGTTCCATGTCAATTTTCCACATCATGTAAATTTTCCCTACCATTTTCTTTATACCGCTACCGATCCAACCGACTACCCATCCCAACCACCCATGTATGCGCTAAATCCACCTTATAAACCATTGTAACAAATCCACAAAGCCCCGACCGATAAATGTCTATCTTTCATTCAAACCCCAAAGCCGTCCTGAAATATAGTCACAGAAGAGATAGTCGAAACGCATAAATGGAAAAAGATGAGCGCAATTATCAAGAACGCCTTAAGCTGGAGATTTGCTTGGAGCAGCAGCACCGTTTTGACGAGCATCACCGCTACCCATAGACAAGTTGTTGATTCCAGATGAAAGGAAAGCGAATGGATCACTTTCACCTTGGTTAGCATAGAAGTTATTTGAAGGCCCTGCGGATGCTGGACCGTTGCTGGCTGATTGGAATGCTGCCTCTGCAGATCGGCTATCAAATCCTCCTGCGCCTGCAGAGTGAACGCCAGTTGCAGGACCGAAGTGAGTATTCAATGATGGGTATGAACCAGTTGGTGCGCCGAGACCGGATGGAAGAGCATAAGTGCTAGGTGGGCCACCAAAGTGTTGACCACCATAACCACCGGATGGACCGAAGCCACCAGCAGCTGAGGCAAAAGGACCTGGACCAGGTGTACCAGCCATGGAGTTGGAACCCATGCTATAGTTGTTCGCAGCGTCCATTGGGGAAGGATAACCAGAATCGGCAACGACAGCGGCACCAGCACGACTTGCGCCACATCTTAAACAGCTGACATTCTTGGCAAAGTTGTGGTAACCACACCCTTCAGATCCGCATTTCCAATCACCGGCACGGAAGGGAACAACACCACCACCACCTCCCATTCTTCCTCCTCCGTGGCCCCCTCCCATACCTCCGTGATGGCCCATGTGTTGTGGAGGGGGCATCATTGCTGGTGGACCATAGCCGTAACCACCACCGCCGCCGCCATATCCACCACCCATCTCAGCAGCTGGGCCACCACCCATGGCTGGGAATGAGCATCGGAAACAAGCAGTTCTACGCTGGAAGTTAGAGAAACCACATGATGGACATGTCCAATCTCCGGGGCGAGGTCTGTTCTTGCTAGGTGGGAAAGGAGTAAGAATTTCTGCAGCACGGTCAAGAACGCGGCTTGAAGATGGTGAAACCTCGATAGCTTTCTCATTGAGAGCTCGTCCGTTCATGCAGAGACTTTCGGCGGCCTGAAAATGTGTTAGAGAATGACCACGAATATTGAAAAATTTGATAAGTGAAGAAACAGATAGACTAAGCAATTTATCGTAGAGTAAAAGAACGTATTCATAAGAAGCCGAAACCACAATTTGATATTCGTGGCACAACACACAAAATAGGGAAAGATGAGTGGGGGAATTTTGGCTGACCTCTTCATGGGATGAAAATACTGCGAATCCAGAGCCAGTAGGCTTGTGTTGATCTGGAGTTCGGAGGGTCCAAAAAGCAATGGGACGACCACCGAATTGGGTGAACCAGCTCTCGAGCTCAGATTGAGTGGTGTCATGAGGGAGTCCTGACATGTGGAGAACTTTGCTGCGCTCCGAAAGAAAAGCTCTAACATCAGCACGGGCATCCATAGGTCTAGTGAGGACATCAGGATGTTCATGAGGAGGTTGTGACTTGCGGATCAACCCTCTGAGGACTCTAGCAAGTGTAACCGCCTCTTCCATTGCACGACGAGGGGAGGCCGGGGCCAAAGCTTGGAGGTGGAACGGAAGGTTGTGCTTGATTGGAGCACTAGCTTGAACAGGTTCAACTTCCAACGCCGCGCAAATATTTGAAAGCATAGATGGTCCGAATGGCAGAGATTCAGGGTGATGTTGTTGCCATCTTTGGTACTCAGTTCGAAGGTCAAAAGTTCTCGAATGCTGTAAATATGGAGGCAGCACAACAGCTTTGTCACGAGCTTCGCGGGGAAGCTGGACTCGAAGATCCCATGAATCAAGTGTAACAAAAGAAAAGTCGAGATTTTGAGATGTGAGGTGCTCGGCAGCAAATGTATCGAATCGGTTGATCGCATCGCGGAAGGTACCTGCAGTACGAACATGTTCCCAAGTAAGAGTAGTCAAGCTCGCTGTTGATATTTAGTTAGTCAATGCTCGGAAGGATCGGTATCGCGGTCGTCTTGGAGGATTGGTCCGTATCTGATAAGATGGTTCCGTTCGGCACTTACTACATAGAGGAGTAATTGGAGTGTTGATGGGCTTGACAAGAACGCTCTCTCGGTGAAGCTGCAGAATTGAATTGATTAGCAAGTTGGTTTCCGCAGATCGATGGAAGCTCGATTAAGATGAAAACTCACCTCGTCACAAGTCTTCGCGTCGAGTAAAATCCACCCAAGCTCTATCACCTCCGCGGAATCTTTGGTAACGTAAACGCCATGCTCATCACAAGTGGTAGCAACGTGGATGACCACATATCGATCTAAGTTGCCTTGCTGGCCTTGAATAGCTGTCGACATTGTTGGGAAGCTTGAAAGGTGTGCGAAGGATCGAATTGGACAATTCTTCCGAATTGAGAGATGAGTTGTTGGGGGAGGGGGGTAGTTGATGTAATCGATGGGACCTCCGAAAACAAATAGGAAGGTACGGACGAGGCTAAGAGGTAAGAGAGTAGAGAGGTGCTCGCAGCCAGATTCAAGAAGAAGAGAAAGTGTCAAGAAATGTCCTTGAACCTTAGGTATTCAATATCTAACCTTCGGAGAGGAAGGTTGGGTTAAGAATTGGAGAAAAGAGGGAAAGGAGGATGTGGAGCTAAAAAATCTGGTCAACGGTAAACAGCGAGTTTGAAATTTGACGGGCAGGGAACATTGAATATTTTAGCGGGACGAGCAAAGACGAAGAATCCAAGAAGAAGCTTGGGGATTATAACAATATATGGAGAGAGGACAGAGACAAGAGAGCGCGGGAGAGGTATAAATATTATAATTATCGTAAATCGCGAGGGGAGATTATGTGTTAAATATATAGATACATAATTATTTATATAGATAACTATACCGCCAACGACATGTACGTATCAGATACATATATGAGTACACGCTCACACTCACACACACACACACACATACACGCACACGCACACATACACATACACATACACACACGCATATATATGTTTAACAAGCGCAGTCCATCGCTCACGCAGCCCAGATAGGGATAGTTGCTCGAATGGGTAGTATCCAGACAACTTCACGACATCCGGTTACTTCCTAGCCAGACTTTCCTTTTGAGATCGTGCCTTACGGACGAAAGAGTCCAGGGACTCCCGGATTGGCCCTTGACAGTATTTACTTCTTGGATTGCTTATGACCTCAGGGTTTTAGATGACTCTTAAGCTTGTCTCTAAGACCTACACAGTATAGTTGACGTCTATCTTTGCACGCCGGCCCAGCGGCAACTCGACCCATGGACACATATGTATATACATAGGCTCACAGGCACACCCACACGCACTCACAATACACACGATGTGGTCGTAGTGTGAAGCTTATCTGTTGATTCAGCAACCGGTTCCGCGCCAGACATCTATTCAGGGTTTCCAGATGGGTGAAAATCGCGCCGTCTAGTGCCTGTACTATACCTACTTATTACTCATGGAAAGAGGTTCTCGAGAATTATACTCTGCACTTACACTCAACACACTTTCGCTCGCACGCACTTGCATTCACTCTGGCCCTTACTAACCTAGGTAGGTACTATTTTCCTCTCTGGTGCCGGCCATTCTACCTACATCATGCTAGCTGCGACCGATCATTGCCTACTTAAGTATCTCATGTATGTCAACAACAACTCCTACCTAGTGCCCTGTGCCTCCCGGATAGGTATTGAGGGTATTGATACTGGCTGGCACTTACCTGATCAGGCTCGGTCGACGACGGATTCGTTTGTACCTGTCAATCCAAATGGAATATAAAATGATTCAGATTCGTCTTCGAGAAAGCGTCAATTCTGGCTCCTTCTCCAGCTCCCTGCCTGCCAGTCTCACTTGAAAAAAGTATGGGGAAGACGAGGAAAAAGGGTTGAGTTTCCCGGCTATTCTAGCCCTAAAGAATTGATCGGTGAGTCTTCCGTACCTACCGTTACCACAGCTTCTACACCTCGTTGGCTCTTCTAACCTACTATGTATGTAGGTACCGTACTATGCTTTTTGCACGGTTCTTCCATCCCGTCTTCTAAATAAAGGGCCGGGGGGGAGGAGGGGTGGGAGGATAAGTAAATATATATTTATTGATTTCTGTCAACTTTATGGGTCCTTGTCTCAAATATACATCTTCTTTTTGTTCCAAACATCAACCCCAGGGGGCACATCTCTACCGAGTCATCGCTTTACATTACCACCCACATAAGAAACCAGACCAGGTCCCAGCCAGTTGCCAACGAGTTACCACCCAGGTGCAAAGTATGGTATCTCGAAATACCACCTTCTTCCGATTCACCGGTCAGATATCTTCAACCCTTTGACCCAAATTCACGGAGCACAGAGGAATGAAGCTTGGGACCATATTTACATGGGAATATCCAATATACCGGCATCGATCAGATGATTTTTTCAATCCACTTCTCTGGAATTGACCCATATCTTTTTCTTGTAGCATCGGGAACAAAAAGGGGATCCACAGTTCTACAAAGTATCACCAAGGGGCCGCCAAAGCGACGGAAGCTTTCTCCTGTGAACTCCTCGTTTCTATCTGTGTGAGAGTGGAATTTCAGCGAAGTAGGTGTACAAGCCGTGGTAAACACGATGCACTGCGTGAAAGCCACGATGCCACGAGTCACCTCTATCATCATCCACCGCTGTCGGTCCTTTCACTCTTCTGCAACCAATCGGTCTTCAACACTTGCCTAATTGATGAATTACAACGGCTTTCTATCCTGCTTGGCTGCCGTTGATTAATCAGCTGAGATGTTCCACCGCATCCAAAAGCAACCCAAAATACGCAACTGGTACACCGTCTTTCAAAGAGAAGACCTATACCGGTACCGTACCTGTGCAACCGCATCATCATATTTGAATACCCGGGCTCCATCCGGGCTCACCAAATAGTCATCATATCAACCAACAATATGTGATCAGCCAATGGCCATTAGCAAATCGGAAAGGACAGCATATCAAATGTGCAAAACAAGCGGTAACGCAAAGGGTAATATTACCCAAGGAAAATGTCCAATGCCATCCATTCAAGTGATTAAGATCTGTTGAAGCCCCTATCCATTCAACAGTACATCATCGTGGGGGTCCATAGTTTTTCCATCCCATTCTCATACGATGAGGAACCACAGTGCCACTATACTCAGAATGATCACCATCCAAACCCGTTGTAATCCACCGCCACTTGTTCGTAACTATGACTGGTCTATTTACCAGAAAACGTTGTTCTCGATAAGAGTTAATAATACCTTTTGTAAGAAAAAGAATGGCTGGAGATTGAGAGATGCCCTTAGATTCTTTCCTGTAACCGCGATTCGTTCGTTGCCACCACATCGTGAAGGATTCGATAGGTCTGATATCACCAAACGGATAATCACATATTTCTATTTGCAGAATACGGCATACAACATCGGCTCGGAGATTTGATCAAGGGAACAACAAACGAACGTATAAAATTGACCTTGACGCGATAGCCGCCGTTCCACCCATATTTCATGAGGGGAAATTTTATGTGACAGTTGGACAGAATTGATGATGAAAATGGAATTGCCTACATGATATTTAGACCCCCTGACTACCTAGTAGACTCTCGCCTTGTCCCTTTTGTTAATGTTACCATCAGTTCGGGTTCGCACCGTCTTCCGCAGACATCATGATTTGATGAACCCTTCGTCCCTCACAGCTTACGATTGGATCTGGCAGTGAGATTTTGATTTTGATTTTGATCTTGATCTTGATCTTGATCTTGATCTTGATCTTGTCTTAGACTTTGCCTTTCAAGAGTTGTTCGCTTCAAAAACGAAGCTTTTGGGATTTCGTCATTCTATTCTTATCACGAATGATTTCGGTCACCAATAAAACCGTCAAACCAAGAATATGGAAAGCGCCTGTCCTGTCACTTGGCCGAAACACAACGAATGAATATCACAACCATCAATCACGTCACCATACCGTATTCCAACCCAAACGATTACATGGATTGCCTTGGCATCATCTTTCTAGCATCGATTCCGATGATTTTACTCACAATTGGCCAATGAAAGATGCAGATTCGGACCATACAGTATTGGTGTGATAAATACAACCTTACGAGTCAGTGGTGATTGTGTTGTAGTCTTGTCACAATCCGATTCCTCCGAGATTTTTGGATTCCTTTCTACCAGTCGATGGAGAGAGTACATATCTCCCTAAGGATATCTGCATGGTGATAGTATCACCTATGTAATATTGGTTTTGGTTCTTTTGCAACATAGATATCAATGGTTCGGAGACGCCGTGCTTTGCGGATGATGGTGATGGATTGGGATCTCAACACTTCTCATGTTCATCATCCATAATTTCTCATTAGCAAGCCATTTAGTTCAGCAATCGAGTGTTTGCGTTGCTCCTTACTAGATCAATGATTCGGAATGTCAGTTCAAGGGAAACCTGGATTTTGAACCAAGTGTTTTGCAATTCAGTGAGGAAGGAGCAGCAACCGATATGGTTCGTGTCATGAGTGGTAATGCAGTGTTCCTTATTGTTTTATACACTCTGAATATTGTGTGTGGCATGCACGCTTTTGAGAGTCGTCAACCTTATTTCACCATGTGGACATTTTGGGGGCGCAATTTTCGAAGCATGAGATCGATTGTCGCACAAACTGAATCACAAACATATTCAAACCCCAGCACCATATTGGAAAAATGTCGGTACACAGAAACTTTGAAATTAGTGAATGTGCTCATACGTTCCATGAATACGTTCCATGAAGTATACTTTGACCATCATATTATCTTTCCAGAGCAGCAAATCTGCAAATCAAAGCCCAGAAGAAGCTTGCAATACATTGATCTTTTCAATATCAAACTCCATGCATATCGCATGTCTAAGGCTGACAATCCAACTCTCAACATCAAATCTTCACAGCACTACAGCCTCATTTCTGTCTATCCAAGCAACCCATGAACAACAACGTTGATACAGGAACCAGGGGATCACTATTTCGGCTGTTGTACCTCTCGAACGAACGAACCTCTCAATACCTAAAACATTCGTACTTGGATCATCCTTGCACATTCGCGCTGGGAATCCCAAGCTTCCGGCTATAAATGGGCGGTTGCCGAAATACGAAAAGCTGCCATATTTTGATTCGTCAATGGGTTGCTGGTTCTAGGATGGTGGATTGGGAGGGTTTCATGGATTAGCTTGTTGTGTGTTTTATTGCTCTAGCAACGGAATTCTTGAATCGATTGTGAGTTCGGCGTTCGATGCACTGCTTGCTCGCTTTGATGTGGTGAATTTATCTCTTGTTCGAAATTGGGTTGTGGTTTATTGGGAGCTTTACTTGGCTATCATATCGGTTTTTATTGCAGGACGAATATCCTCGTGGCGATCAGTTTTATCAGCTAAACCCCCGGGATGGAAGAAAGATCACGCACGCGTTAAGCTTTCTCCTCCTTTCAATTCAATACTTATATCATCTATCTCCCAGCTCCAAAATTACATGCACCATGAATACCTACTCAAGCTTTCCTACAACCTGTTGATACAAGTTCTCGCCTTTACCATTTTGCGCAAGCGCCAGGAATTTTGAGGATGAGTAGCCTGGGATTACTCGGGTTTGAGTCTGCATTCGCTTCGCTGCGAGGAGCTTCATTTCAAACTTCGTACTCTGTTTCTCTCTCGATGAAGTAGCATTGTGGTGAGAATGAATGATGAAGCTTTTTTCATGACGGTTTGTATGCATGCTGTTATTTGATTGAGATATGAGAGATTAGTATCGCACGAGATGAGGCATACGGATCTAGTGAGTTAATAAGAGGTGCGATGATTGTGTATGTATGTGGATATGTGCAATATCACACAACTCATAAGTAGGCGGGAAGTCGTATGGAAGGAAGGAAGCAGGTGAATAGTGCGATGTGGTCTGTGGTATGCAACAATATAAATTTTACGCATTCGCTCGTTTTATCTGAGAAGAGGTAAATGAGTGATGTACAGCGGAGATGGATATCTGAGAGTTGTAGTGTGGCAGGTATGATATGGCATGGCTTGGTTTTGTATAGTGGGAAATGAGGGAATGGAGCTGCTGAATCGGGGGTGTAAGGGGGGTGGGAATGACAGCCAATGCTGCTTGCTGTGTGGAAATTAGGGGGATTATTAGGTTGGGTGAATCAGAGATGTGTAACGTATGTGTGTATTTCTTGGAGGGGAAAGGGAAAGAAGTATGGGAGAGGGTGAGTGAATATTGAGGGAATGCTGAGGTGTGGAGTAGGTTTCATTGTATTTCTTTTGTGGGGTTGGTTAAGAATGGAATAGAGGGGAGAGAGGAGAGTAGGTGGGTGTGAGGAGGGGTAGATGCTGGAATTTGCGAATTGTGAAGAGAGTTTTCGGCTTTTGTTCGCGGTGTGAGGGGTTGAGTATGTTTGGATGGATGGATGGATGGATGGGTGGAATGCGGAGGGATGTTGGGCTGGAAGATATGGGATATTGGTGTGTGGTGAGAGGTGAGAGGTGAGAAGCAATGGGTATGAGGTAAACAAAGTACGCTCCAAGGAGTATCAATTCAATTTCATCTGGTGGAGTAGGTAGGTAGGCAGATATTTCACTTCTGTTTGTATGGATGATGGATGGAATGGTGGAAAGTATGGGTACAGGCATGATATTGTTCCTGTTGTATTATGTTATTCCATTGCTCAGTGGCATGGATGAAAGATCGCATTATGGTGTCGTATAATGATTATTGGGACTCCAACGTCTATACATGTATAGCTAGTGAAGATGAGATAATACGATTGCGAATGTATTTTCTCAATATATATCAATCTTGTTTAGATGACAGAATGTTTCTCCAAGTCTCTATTCTTCCTAGGTTTCGATTGTGAGTTCATGAGATGTGGAATTCCGAATTCGATGGGATCTCTTTCCTTGAGTGGCTGTGTGTTTGTAGAATTTTGACTGTTGTTTCTCGTTCCATTTTACTAAGTTATTTATGCTGATATTTTTTTATTTGAGATTCTTTCACTTATCCACACATTTCTCTTCATTTTTTCATTTTATTTTTAGAGAGTGAGAGTGAAAGATTTTTTCCGAGATGTAAAAATAAGTCGAATGGTGTCGTATGATGATTATTGGGGCTCCAATGTCTATACATGTATAACTAATGAAGATGAGATAACACAATTGCGAATATGTTTTTTCAATAACGTGGTTTATCAGTGTGCGGGTCATATCAGTGTGCGGGTCATTTGAAAATACATCAAAATTAGGCCTTTTTCAATATTCTTATTTTAATAACCAATCATTATTTTGAAAAAAGAAAAGAATTTTCAATAACAATAAAGAATTAGCTTCTTATAAATTTAGTTTTTTTATAAATACTTCTATTGTATTCTAAAAAAAAAATAGAAATTGTCACGATTTTCGTTACATAAAAATTATTTTTATAATAACTATTATAATAATTTGATTTTTTAATAAATAATTAGATTTTTATAATATTTATATAATTAAATTTCAATATTCTCAGATTTTTTTAAATTATATTATTAAATAAAGAAAGTGCACGGTTACGCACAGACGAATTTTGTATATAAAATGAGGTGACCCATTCACTGATATGACCCGCACACTGATAAATCACGTTATACATCAAGTCTTGTTTAAATAATAGAAAATTTCTTCAAATCTTTATTCTTCCTAGATTTCGATTTTGAATTTATAAAATATATTATTTCGAATTCAATAAGATCTTTTTTCTTAAATGGCTACCTATATATTTATAAGATTTTGACTATTATTTTTCATTTCATTTTATTAAGTTATTTATATTGATATCTTGTAATTTGGAATTCTTTCATTTATTTACACATTTCTCTTCATTTTTTATTTTTCATTTTCATTTTTCATTTTTCATTTTCTTTTTGGAAAGTGAGAGTGAAAGATTTTTTTCCGAGACGTACAAATAAGTCGATGTTGATTCCTTCACATCGTTCAAAGCTCCAAAATCGCGACGATTTATCTCGACTATAAATTCCAATGCCGCGTGCATAATTCTGGACAAAAGGAACAACTAACATACTTTCTTCCAATCCCAATCCAATTAATGCACGATGTAACCAAGTCCCGATTGCAGCGCATAAACGGAATATCTTTTCCGAGGCATTTCCATTGTCCCAACACGTGGTTTGTGATCAGGATGATCAGGTACCATCGTGCGTGTGCATTCTGCAAATGTCAGTGACAAAGGCATGGGAATGGGAGATCGACCAAGTTTATTCGGTCCGTTTCGGAGACCCAAGTGATTTGTTCTTCAATCAGGAACTCTGGTGATCCGGAGCGAATGGTTTGGGAGATGCGGCGCAATAACCTTGTTTCGGAAGGTGCGGAAGAGGTGTTTCCTCGGCTTTCAGTGCTTCTTTCGGGGGTCGTTTGTGGGAGTGGGGAAGACGGGAGGGGGGAGAGGGGAGGGGAGGGGAGGGGATGTGAGGGGAATTGATTGGAGATTGGGGATTCTGGGAATGGAATTCAAAAGAGATATAAATCATTGTGCAATTGGGATTGGAATTGGAACTGGAATTGGAATTGAAGATTTTAATGCAGGTAATTATTTTTTTGAAAAGAATACAGAAGAGGAATTGTATAAGTCTACATGCAATACAGCTAAACTACACTTACACTACATTTTGACATCTGATTGTCGTTTTTGGCTGTTACCCCGCCATTGTGGGGTGCATCACGTCTCTTTTTTTTTCCTCTTCAGGGGTTGCGGGGTCTGGAATGCATTTGGGGAGGGAGGAGACTTGGCTGGGATTATATAGTCTGGGTCTTAACTTCATTCGTAACGGTTATGCGATCGATGATGAATCCTGAGATGGAAAGGACCGAATACGTCTAATGATAGAGATGTTGTATTGTGAAATTGGAGAAGTCTTCAATTGGCATCATCATCATCGTTATCATGTGCGTTCACGGATGATATTGTTGTTTTGCAATGGTACGTTGTTCATTTGATGGACATTTGATGGAAATTAACATTGGGCAGGCATTGCCATGTGAGCCAAACTTTATACTTTCTATACCACCGTTTTGAAAAGTCTATTTGATTATGTATATCTTATTCAAACTCTAATTTCCAGCACTCAAATTTAGTTTATTTGAGTTTATATAGCCAGCCATCACGTTGAGAAGTCAGCGAGAGAATGGATGACTTGCACCTTGCTTTCTATCATGTCGACTTTGGAAGTAAGTATTCTTCAAAGTTCAAATGTGATCTTTCGAAACGAACAAGCTTGGGATAATCAGCCTATAATATCATCCTTGAGGGAGACTTCTCGTGCTTGCATGTCATTACTTTGAATTTCTACTAGCCCGTTTCAAGAACGGGACGGGTATATACATACATATGTACACGCATACACATACATACACATGAATATACACATGAATATATCCAGACTCGGGGTACATCCATATGCACTTCATGGTCAACCGCATGTGTTTCTGAGGGTATAAGTATGACATGAATCTTCTGGTGATAAGTGTATCCTTCCTTTCTTTTTCTTGACTTTTAGTTCAATTTCCGAACAGGGAGTTTGTGTTTCACTTTAGTGTCTCGGAATTATCAGTACCAATATTTTTTTCTTCTTCTTCTGCCTCGAAAGCGGAAGAAGCTTCAATTTCCGTGCTCGAGAGATTTCTATATCTGACTCTCTTCCCATCCCATCGTATCCCATCCTATTCAATCTCATACTATCCTAACCACCCTCTCCCTCCCCTCTCTCATCTCAAAATGAGACCCATCATCTTCCTCCAGCACCTCCTCCTCATCTCCCTCAATCTATCCCCCATCACCGCCCTCTCGGCCGCAAGCTGGCGCGCACAATCTATCTACCAAGTCATCACAGATCGGTTTGCCCACACAGATGGATCGACAACAGCGTCGTGTAATGTGAACGAGTATTGTGGAGGCACGTGGAAGGGAATCGTGGCAAAGTTGGATTATATTCAGAGCATGGGGTTTACGGCAGTGAGTATTTATTTCCAGCGTGGGATCATATTGGAAAGGAAGAGAAGAAATGGGAAGGGATGGAGATGAGAATGGAAAAATCCAATGGAAAAGTGCTGACGAAATTTTTATAGATTTGGATTTCCCCAATTGTGCAAAATATTGCGGGAGACAGTGTGGTAAGTTCTAATCACTCTTTTTTTCTGTTCCTATTTTTTAAGTGAGGAAATTTCAATGGATTTTGAAATCATTTCCCGAGTTTATAGTGAAATGGGAAATATATTAACCAAAAAAATTAGGACGGCTCAAGTTACCATGGCTACTGGGCTCAGAATATCTACCAAGTAAACCCCAATTTCGGTACTGCGGCGGATCTTAAAGCATTATCTGCAGCGGTGAGTCTTTCCTGATATATATATTGAAAGTGACTTGCTGATAGAATTGTGAAATAGTTACATGCTAGAGGTATGTATTTGATGGTTGATGTTGTGACAAATCACATGGCATATTTGGGCAGTGGATCGAGTGTGGATTACAGCATTTATACACCTTTTAATTCCGTGAGTTCTATTTTTTTTTTTTTTTTTTCCTTGGACCCAATCTCTCAACTCCCCCCAATAGCTTTCATAAAGTTTCTCTATACGGTCCAAATCTAACACAAACAGAAATCATACTACCATCCCTTCTGTCTCATTGACTATAACAATGCCACATCAATTAAAGTCTGCTGGGAAGGCGATAACATCGTCTCACTCCCCGATTTGCGCACTGAAGATTCAAATGTACAGGCAGAGTGGAATACGTGGATTGGACAGTTGGTGGCGAATTATTCGATTGATGGGCTGAGAGTTGATAGTGCTCAACAGACGGGCGTGGGATTTTTCCCGAGTTTTCAAAATGCTGGTGAGTTATTTCTTATTTTGGGTTTTGAAAAAGGATGAAGATTGGAGGGATATGGAAGAGCTAAGCTAAGAGAATATAGCGGGTGTATATGTTGTTGGAGAAATTTTTAACGGTGATCCGACATATGTGTGTCCGTACCAAAATTATATGAATGGAGTTCTGAATTATCCTGCGTAAGTTTCCAAGTTCTTTTCTGCTCAATTTCCCCTTCCAACTTTCTTTCTCTTTCTCTTTCTATTAAAATTCCTTTAAAAATCACCACTAACACAGTTCACTCAGCTACTACTGGATAACCCAAGCCTTCCAATCCACAAGCGGTAGCATTTCCAATCTCGCAAACGGAATCAACACCATGAAATCCACCTGTTCGGATACCACGCTCCTCGGTTCCTTTATAGAAAATCACGACGTAGCGCGCTTTCCCTCTTTGACATCTGATGCCTCGCTTGCGAAAAATGCTATTGCTTTTACGATCTTGGCGGATGGAGTTCCTATCAGTAAGCAAATTCATTCTATTCCGTTTTCTGTTTTCTGTTTTCTTCTTAGAAAATAAGTACCTTCAACATTGAAATGCCAAATGAAATACTAACCGTGGATTTTTCTCAATAGTATACCAAGGCCAAGAACAACATCTATCCGGAAACAGCGTACCCAATAACCGCGAGGCCCTCTGGCTCAACTCCAATTCATATTCCCAAACCGGAGTATACTACAAACGTGAGTTTCTCCTTCCAATCATCCCCTCTCACCCCAAACCCATTTTCCAATTCTCCCTCAAAAATGCATCAACTCACCAAATAATCCCCCCCACTAACTTCTTCCCTCACAACCATAGTCATCGCCTCCGTAAACCAAATCCGCAATCAGGCAATCTATGTAGATCCTACTTATCTCACTTATAAAGCGTATCCAGTCTATAGCGATTCGCATACGATTGTTATGAGAAAGGGATTTACGGGAAAACAAATTATTGCTGTGTTTAGTAATTTGGGGGCTTCGGGGAGTGGTATGTGTTTTTCTTCTTCTTTCTTTTCTGGTGTCTATTGAGGTTCTTGTTCACTGCGTGTCTTTGGAATTACTTTTTTATTCTCTGTTTATCCTCAGTGATGATATCCCGAGTCCAATTCAGGTGTTTTCTTTGGATTTTTTTCCATCTATTTCCAATATTTTCACCCACCATCACTTCACTTCTCTTCTCTTCTCTTCCCCTCCAAAACCAAAACCAAGAACCCCAAACTAACCAAAGAAAAAAGCATACACCCTCACCCTATCAAGTTCCCAAACGGGATTTACGACAAATCTGCAGGTAACAGAGATCCTAACTTGTGGGTCGTATACGACGGATGGGAGTGGAAATTTGGCGGTTGCGATGGCGGGAGGTGCGCCGAGAATTTTTTACCCAAGGGCTGCGTTGGTGGGGAGTGGGGTTTGTGGGTTGTAGAGAGGAGGTTGGAGGGGAAAGAAAGATGGGGATGAAGGCGGAAAGGGAAAGGAGAGAAGATTAGCGATCTTTGGAATCGGAAAAGGAAGTGTAGATTTGTTTTCTTGAGATTTCTTTTTTGGAGGAGGTGGTTGTGGATATATATACGTCTAACTCTGTGAATCATACATACACTATACACACGATTGATGGCACATGTGATTCAAAGGACATAGCTTCGGTGGATATAGAAGAGTTAGAAAACTCGTGATAGTGAGTTGTCAATTTGAATTGAGTGAAGAGCGTGCTCTTCTAAAAGCTATATAAGAGTTATGACTACAGCTCACTGCAGCTTCAAGCGAGATTAATTTACCTAGCCATCTCATTTTTGATAACTCATTTTAAATATCTCACTATTTCACTATTTCACTATTATTCTAATGTTCAATATTTTTTTATTGAAGAGGGAAGAATAGGTTATCTTGATTATAAGTTATATATCAGAAGACTGGTATATAGACCAGATAATATGATACAAATATTATCTCGAATCATCTCCAAAACCCCAACTTCTGCCTGCACCTTTGCTACCGCCCATTCCATCACCCATTGTCTTGATGCCAGTATTTTGCTGGTTGCGCTGAGAAGTCTTGTTGATTTCAGACAATGGTAATCAGTCTCCCCGAACCCAAAGTCAATTAAGCCAAGAGAACACAATTTTACTCGCTTAGCTTTTGCCAGCTTTCTTATCATCTTAACTTTCCCCCAAATCAATACCAAGATTCGCTAATGGAGTGCGATTTCCCACCAATTCGTTTAGTGCTATTTGGCATTGCCTTTGAAAAACATTGTGTTTATTCCGTGTTTTGGGTATACTTTTCATCTCAACTCATATCATGCATACCTTAGATCTTTCGTCAAATAAAACTACATCTACTATCTGTCATGTTTTTGCGTGATCTCTTACTCCCAATCTCGGCTGTAGAATACTGCTTTCATAGGCAGGGAAAATATCGAGTTCTTCTGCATTTGATATATTCAAACACAATCTTGCAATGTAGCATTTTGTTAAGAAGTAAGGTTCCCATGGTGATAAGATCAGGGGGAGCTAGTCCCAACGCATCTTGATAAGAGCTCTAGTATATATACATTAGAGCTCTTATCTCCATAGCTAGCTAGAACACTGAATAATACAACATCAAGATGCTTATATACTCTAGCCTACGCTTTCCACCATATCCTGCAGAGAGTCATACTTGAAACACATTCACTTCATCACTATATATTCTGCATCTTTCCGGCAGAGAGAAACTACAAAGCGGTGCGCAAGAAGTGAATTGCATTCAATGTCTCTGTAACTTCCATGAGAGAATACGAGAAAAGATTTGACAGCAAAAAAAAAATATAAAAATCGGCTGACCTGTCTGAATAAGTTTCACTATCACTTAACTAGCCCTCGTTACTGTCTCAATCAATCGCCGGATGCTTTCATCAAGATGGTGACAAATTTACCAGAATCGCAACACATCATAACCATCCCATTTACTGATGAAATCCGTTCGTACATACCTATACACTTCCCAAAACAAAGAATCGAAACCAGATTCCAAAGCAGCGTTTTGATTGCAACATCATAACACTCTTACTAGGAAATCTGACATCCAAGATTGTCTTGAATAAAGCTTACCATATAATGCACAATACCAGCCAGGGAAATACTGAGAATGGAATCTCATATTTTTTGTATTTTCACATCTTTACATGCTCGATTGCTTCCACAACTCTACCATTACTAATCCCATCTGAATATAGAGAAAATCATATACCGGATGTTAAGAGCGATCAGACACTTAGATGGTGGAAATTTAAATCATATATGTCAATGTCAAGGTTGAATAATTTACAGTCGTTGAAGTGATAAGGTAAAAGAGTAGAAGGTGATAGAGGTCACACAAAAAACGCCCTCGCATATACTATAGATAGTTTAAACGGCTATGTATAGTAAATAGAGTGAATCACTACATAGCGGTAGTGAGGTGAGGTGATACGTTTAGGACTAAAGCATACAAACGTAGAGGGTCAAACTAGATGGTAGAATATCGATTGTCTTTTCAAGTCTACAGAAGGAGGAAGTAGAAATATTAGCTATTGATGTCACGCGACTTTCACATCACGTTTTGTCGTGTACAATATTTATGCACAAATCCTCCAAGACGGCATGATCTTTTCACTTGGGAATGGCAGAATGACGAAGATAGCTCAATGGAAACGAATAGGAAATGGAGCCAGCACAATGATGCTTGGAAAATAATGGTTCGTTGCCGAAACCCAACATGGTATACTTTGCGTCCGCATCCCTCCAGTCCAATTCTATAACAATACATAAATCCCATTTCCTTACCACCAATTCATTGACCCTATCCCCTTGTAGATCACCCTAAACACCCTTCTGCTTTGTTTTCTCCTCTGCAGCCTTCTTCTTTTCCTTCAGAGCCGGTAATCCAAAAACCTTACTCACACCCCCCTTGACCTTTTTCCAACCCAAAAATTCTATCTGAGGAGTCCAAGTAAGTGCGCCAACCCATGGCTGCACATTATAATGAACCTTCAATACGACTCCTTCTGTTGAGGCAAGTTTTCCACCCGGTTGCGTGATTTGGTATTTTGCTTTTTGATTCTTGAGTTTCAGGATGCCTCTGTAAATGGTGATTGTCAGTACATCTCTCTATTGCATAAGTTTCAGGAGTGCGAAAGCTCCTGCAAAGATAAATCAAAATAGAAAACCAACCTTGAAGGATCAATACTCTTTCCCTTACTACTCTTAACCAATTTCTTCATCGCAGCCGGCCCAATATTCTGCAAATGATCCGCGCTTGGATTCGTAATAATCGTATCCCAGATAACCGCTTCGTTATTCAAAACTTGAGGCTCCGAAGAATTGGAAGGCCATGATGCAGAAACATAGACGAAAACTTGTTTAGTGTTCCAGTTGAAGAGGGAGGAGAAATCTGCGTTGAGAGAGAAACGGATATGTGCGTATTCTTCTTTTTTCGTGGAATAGTAATGCGGACGTCCTTTTACGCTGGAGGGGGATTAGTTGGGAGTGGGGAGAGGGAGAGACATAGGAAACGTACACTTGGATATCCTTTACGTCTACTTTGGCACTGGGTGTACGGGGCGAAATGATATCTGTGCATGCGATCAAAGCTGCGACGACGAATGCCACTGTGGTGAAGAATCCAAAGACATTTTGGATGCGCACGACGGAGGAATGCATGCTGGCTTGTATTGTCTTGCGTCCAATAGGGTGTGGTATATGCGGCGGAAGTCCTTTGCTACATGCGCCGTTGCTGTCTGGGTCCTGATCGTAGTGTAGTGGTCGAGGTTCCGTCGAATGTGGACGGGATTCGATAGATAGAGATATTATCGCAATCTGGACTTTCGGATTTAACACGTCTCAATCTGAAAGCTTCATGATTGAGCTAAATTAGTGGATCGTGGGGTAAGATGTGGCTGAAGCTTGTGATATGGTGTGGCGGTGCATTGATATCGTGTGTTTGATATTGTAGAAGCATCAAGAGAGGTTTTGCACGCAAAGTATTTGTGTATCTATGATTTGTCTCTTGCAATACACCAAGGAGGAAAAGTGAAACGAAAATTCAAATTTGGTATTGCCAGTCCAACCCAACCCAACCCAACCCAACCCAACTTTTATATAGCTTTCGAAAGACAAACTGGTATCCCAAGTAGTTGTTCATGAACTCCCCAAGTCTCTCCCCAGGCCCTCTGAATATATGGCACAGCTTCTACTGTCTATCATCCCCATCATTATAACCCCGATTATCCTCGTTTCGATCCCCCAAAGTACCCAATCATTACCTCCTCCCCCGCTCTCGAGCCCCCAATCGATTTACGGATTCGCCTCATGAACTGCAAAACAAGCTGAACTCAGACAATGACCCCCCATTAATGCGTAGGTTCAACGATCGTACCGTAGCCACCTCCTTGCACCCTATCCGAATAAATTCCCGGAGCTCTCGCTGCTTGGAATCTTCCTTCTCTGCCTGCCTCTCGTCGTTCATAGTAGACATATTCGATGTAGAATGCGTGGATATGTCCTGGTATGTATCTTTTGGCTGTTAGTTTAGGGGCCTGGGGAAAGTGAAGAAAGAAACGTACCCAAGGAGTGTTAAACATATGTTTATCAAGAGATCCGGTCCACATCCTGATACTAGGAAGACACCGACAGGAGGGACCAAGATTGTGATTAGGAGCAAAAGAACTTTGGAAATTTGTTAGCCGCCGTTTAATATTGTTGGTAAGAAACATATAGTTATGGTAAACCCACTCATTGAAACAGCACCCATTTTTGCGAATTTATCCTGTATAAATTCTCTTCTTACTGTAATATTTTCCAGAAAATTGGGAATAACTTCAAAAATTTAATGGTTCAAAGATATGTCAAAGTATGATTGCTTTTCTTGTGGAGAAAAACGGCTTGGTGGAGGGGATAAATATTCACGTTTTAAGATGCGGGACTTGGATATAGATCTTGGAATTGCCTCACTCGCTTAACATAGGTGACGTATGCTAGATAGTCCTTGGACGACCGATATCAGGATTCAGGTACAGAAATGATTGATTTCTTTTTATAGTAATCTTTCTATTTTCCCCTGTTTCGAATTTCATTCTTGATAAATAGATGGAAGGGACAGACTGGTTGGCCTTGATTTTCTTGGTGTGGTCTACTTTGGGTTGATACACAATGCGTTGGCGATAATATCAGATGGTCACGTCGATCAGATTTTTACAACGTCAAATCTAAGCCACAACAACATATCCAGAACAGATTTTGTACAAGATGAGTCAGATTCTATTGGTCATGATCTTCATAAGATACGTTGTTCCTTCAGCCAGCAGGACAGGCAAGCCACTTATGTACAACCAGCGCCACCAATGCATGGGAGCGTGTGGGCCAGCGAAGAAATGAAGAATATTCGATGCAGGGGCAAGGTCATTGCACGTGCTCTAAGCCATTCCTGTTGGTAATTTGTTCTCGACGACCAATAAAGAATGAGAACCTGGACTGTGTAAGAATTGATCAATAATTAAGGTGTGGCCACCTTCGATTCAGCCGGGTCTGTACTCGGGCAGTTTGGAATAGAAATGAACTCTCAGTGGCGACGTTCCAATTCAGTAACAATTCAGTAAAAGATTGGGTGGATTTTCCCATTCGCACGATCCAAAAGTCTGATAGGCAACAATTCCTCATATCTACATGCCATTAGTCAATACCACAAACAGCGAAGGAAGAGGTACTCACACATGCTTCAACCATTCACAAACTATTTGTCTTGTGACAGCAGGATCTATAATCTCTTCGACTCCAAACGCATTGGCTGTTCTGACTGGATTCATCAACCGAGTATATTCTTCTTCCAACTCTTTATACCTTTCTTCTCGTTTCCCGTTGGCTTCTGCTGCTTTCAATTCTGCAGCATGTCCAACTTCAATACCTCCATCTAATGGAAGACTTCCCCATTCTCCACTTGGCCACGCTACTCGGAAACGGGGATCTCTACAATCGAGCATGATCCCACCAGCAACTCCATATGCTTTCCGTGTTACAACGCTAAAAATTGGAGTCGTTGTAGAATAATATGTTGTCCCAAGTGCTACCCCATGTCTCATCGTCGCCGTCCGTTCGGCAACCGTCCCAATTGCATACCCTGGAATATCGACAAATTGGAGTACAGGTATATTGAAAACATCGCAAAATTTGAGGTGCCGTGTGATCTTTTGACTTCCAGCAGCATCAAGTGCTCCAGCATTTATCTCACAATTTAGAGATATGATTCCAACGGGCCTACCAGAAAGTCTGGCAAGACCAACAATTGCAGTAGTTCCCCAAAGTGCTCCAATTTCGAACCAACTTTCTGTGTCGACTACAGTCGTTATGATTTTCCTAGGATCATACATTCTCGCTTTTCGGCGTGGAATGATTGTTCTTAGACTTTCGCAAAGTCGATCAGCTGGATCTTCCGTGCTTAGAATCGGAGGCAAAGAAGCACCGGAGTTTGGTAAGTAGCTCAAAACCGTCCTTAATTGTTCAAAGCATTCTTGTTCATTCCCTGCCATATTATCAATAGTGCCATTTGTACAGTGCATACTTGGTCCCCCAAGATCCGTAAAAGTAAGCCCTTCCTCAAAAGTTGCACCTGTCAATGATTAGCATTTTCCGTTTCGCCAATACGATGCACTCACCAGCAACAACTTTCGGTCCAGCATTAAACAACGCCCCAACATCTGCAGCCATCACAGAAAAGTGACACGAAACAACTCTCGCAGCTCCAAGCCCAATAGCTGGTCCCAAGACAGCACCTAGGTTTGGTATCCCCATATTCAGCTGTTCGACCACATGATTGAATGATGGCATTGGCGGTATATATGAAAATCCCTCTTTCCTAATAGTTGTTACCGATCCCCCTCCCGAAGAACCATCCACCAATTTAACAATAGGCAATCTCAATGCAACAGCCAGTTTTTCCATATAAATCGTTTTTTCCGTCAATGCACCATCTGCATGTCCGGCACGAATACTAAAATCATCCGCTGTAAATAATATTTTTCTTCCTCTCAACAAGCCAAACCCTTGAACATTGTTACTCGGTATATAAGAAATTGGCTCTTCCCTCTTCCCTCTATTTTCCGAAGGGTCTAGCTTTTTCCACGAAACGGTCCCGGAAATAGAACCTACTTCGCGAAAACTATCCGCGTCGAGTAACTGAAGAACTCGTTCCCGGACCCAGAGTTTACCGGCTTGCTTTTGTCGGATGTATCCTTTATTTGTGAGATCAGGTGTTTGAGCTATTTTCTGTAAGGAAGATATCGTCCCGAGAATATCTGAATAATCAGCTGGTAGGTCATTTTTTGTTTTGAGCCCGCGGCGTTTACTGAATGTGTTGGAGATATGGCCAGCGACTTGAGATATTCGATCTGACGCGATTTTGGAAGAGCTTTCCTCTTTCTTATCGTTTGTCATGATGTATGAGGTGATATTTGGTTCTCAAATTCCATTAACTGATACCCATTTATAAAAGTCCAAGTAAACATTCGAAAGCTTGTTGATGGAGAGCTAATGATCGACATGATTTGGACCTCGGCTTACCCCCTACCCCGTGTTTTGTGGGGAACCTTGACCACATCTTGGAGCTCGGCCACATCTCGAACATCGAGGAAGCTTCAGTAATTATAAGAGCTTACAATTTATTTTGCTTTCAATTCCGTTCAAAGAACGCAGCTCATCATAATTCCGATTTACCATCACAAGGCAGAAAAATGTCACAACCCTTCCGCCGTATCAAGCGTCTTCTCATAGCCAACAGGTAATTACCAACCTCCTCTTATTCCTCTTTAAACTAACCCCCAAAAGAGGAGAAATAGCAACGCGTATTCTATCCACAGCACGCGAACTGAACATAGAAACCTACACTCTTTACACCACCAACGACTCGTCACATACTCTCCACTCAACCCATTCCATTCAACTCCCATCTCCCTCTTCATATCTCGATATCTCAACTCTGATCTCTATTGTTCAAAAACACAATATTGATACTATTCACCCAGGCTATGGATTCCTCTCCGAATCTGCCGAGTTTGCAGAAAGAATGTGGAGAGAAGCTAATGCAATCGTGATTGTGCCTGGATCTCAAATCTTAGAAAGAACAGGTGATAAATTAATGGCGAGAAATCTTGCACAGGAATGTCACGTTCCTATTCTCCCAGCTCTTCAAGTCCCTACAGATGATGTGTCTCAACTCCAGAGTTTTGCATCAGAGTTCGGTTATCCTATTATTATTAAAGCCGTAGATGGAGGAGGGGGTCGCGGTATCAGGATTGTGACAAGAGAAAACGAACTAGAAGAGATGCTAAAAGCAGCGTTAAGAGAAAGTCCAAGCAAGAAAGCTTTTGCAGAGAAAGCGGCCGTGGATGGATATAGACATGTAGAAGTACAAATTATTGGCGATGGTAAAGGAGGAGTAAGACATCTTTGGGAGAGGGAATGTAGCGTTCAAAGAAGATTTCAAAAAGTAGTGGAGTTTGCTCCTTGTTCGATCACGGATAGGGGGGTTGTGGAGAAGGTCATCGAAAGTGCGTTGAGGATGGCCAGGAAGGTGGACTATTACTCGCTTGGAACTTTCGAATTTCTCGTTCGCCAATCACAGCCGCCGGAATTCTATTTTCTGGAAATCAATCCTCGTTTACAAGTCGAACATACAATTACCGAATCTCTGGCCTCTGGTATCGATCTCGTCAAAGTCCAGCTTCTTCTAGCTCAAGGAAATACTCTCTCATCTCTCATCTCTTCATCTCTTCCTTCGTCTCCATTAACACCACCACAAATCCACTCTTTGCAACTGCGCATTACAGCCGAATCACCCTCTCAAAATTTCTCACTCAGCCCCGGAAAAATCTCATCCTCTTATTTTCCTTCTGGAAACGGTATTCGAGTAGATACTCATCTAAATCCTTCAACCCCTGCAATCATTGGCACGGATTTCGATAGTCTACTAGCAAAGCTCATTATTACTGCACCTACCTGGCAAGATATTGTTGCGAAAGCTAAACGAGCATTAGATGATACATATATCATTGGCATTGAAACAAATTTGGATTTGTTAAGAGCAATTATCGATAGTGATGCTTTTAGAAAGCAAAAATGCGATACGAGATGGTTAGAGAAAGAATTACCGGTGTTGCTCAAATCCGCCAAGAAGATAAGCGAGGGCTCGAAGCGTTCGGCAGTACCGGTGTTGACGAGCTCATTACCAACTTTACCATCTTCATCGAGTGTAGTGTTCCGTCCGAGAGATGCGTGGAATATCGAACTTAGTCCTGATGAATCTTCCACCTCGGGTGATAAATCGGCGAAGTTGGCGCCGATTCCATATCACATGCAAATAACCCGCATTCTCACCAACAATTTTCCTTCATCTCTCAAAGCCAACATCTTATTCACTTCTCCGTCCTCCGCCACCACAAAATCAACCCCCTACATACTCTCGCTTACCTCCTCTTCAAACCCTACCTCCCAACAATCTTCCCATCGTCTAGGTAACCCCCAAAATCCAAACCATATAACAACACCTTTCCCGGGAAAACTTATTGAAATTAACGTCGAGAAAGGAGATCAGATAGTAGCTGGCCAAACAATCTGTGTGATTAGACAGATGAAGATGGAAGTTGAAGTTAGGAGCCCAAGGAATGGGGTTGTGAGGTGGATTTTTGGGGATGGGGAGGAAGATCGTTGGGAAGAGGAGGTGGAGGGGGAGGATGTGGGGGTTGGGGTGCTGGTTTGTGAGTTGGAAGAAGATGAGGAGAGCGGAAATGTAAGGAAGAGTAAATTGTAAATCAAAAGATGGGCGTTTCTTTATCCTGTGGATGATGTAATGTTTTACATATGTGATAGATCTGTGACGCAAAGATCACATATTGATTAAACTGATAATACTCAATCAATCCTTGGAGCCAAGAATCAAAATTTAAAAAGTTAACTCTTACATACTAGCTATTCATACGTAGTCGATACACATGCAAGTGCATGCACCAGAGTGATGGTGAGGAAATTGCCGACAAACTAAATGAATCTACCTTAGACGTGAGGCTGAGATTGAACTCATCAGCACCTCAAGTGGAGGTGAAATATATACTTGGATGCTGAAAGTTCTGAGATTGAAATTAGCTGTTGTGATTGAAATCGGGGGTTGGAAGACGAATCGGCGAGAGTAGATACATTAAAGGAAGTAGGCAAGGTTACCGTGAGGGGGTTTTAGAATGTAATTCACTGAGATTTGTTTTAGAGTTATTGTTTGAAAGTGCGTAGCGAATTTTTGAGATTCTGACACTTTTCCTTACAAGAACTGCGAGATCGGGTACAAAACATCCTTAGAATCTGAAAGTACTAAACTATGATCTAATCGCTCGTAGAGTGCTTTTTTATACTAGCTATGTATACGTGATCGCTCACGTGCGATTGTATAGCAATTGAGTGTGTTGCATGACACAGACTACATAAAGCCCTACAAGGGGACCTGGTGGACATTAATATGGTGTGTACAGAAGCAGCAGAGCTGAAAAATTATTGAAAATTCAAAGGGATTCATCATATTGATGATTTGACATTAAACCCAAAGTGAAGCATAAATATTTTGAGGTTGAAATTGGGGTTCGGTAAGAAGAATTCACCCGCTATGCTGGCTAACTGAACGGCTACATTCATTTTAGTGATCTTTCAATCCGGACACTTAAGGTAGGAGTGTTTAAAAGCTTTTCGAGTTTATGGACGGATACATATGCTGTATATATCAAAACTTACTCAGCATTAGCACCTTAAGAACAGTGTGCATGGAGGATTCAGTTGGGAAGTAAACTCTTCTGCGGAGTCGGAAGTCGGAACTAAGATGTTCGAGCATGGTCACCTGACCATGGACTTCATCGCCATTTGGACTTAGCTTTGGGCAAAGCCTTTGTGTGGTCAAAACGGCATTATTGTGATCCTCATAGTTCTCGGTGCATGTTAGCTCGTACATCACTTGATTTCTTGCCCGGGGTTTATCTGATTCATCTTCGTAGCTGAACATTCTTACAAGCTCATTTACTGCGGATGCTATGCACAAAGTTAAGTGGCTGAAGTTCACATGAATGCAGCATCAATCTCCATTTACCCCGCTTGCTCTTGACCTGATGCATCGCCGGATGTGTAGATTCTATACCCTCATTGGGTGCGGCTGAACAAAATATCACCCATGCCTCTGAAACTATACACTATACCATTGGAGATAATCGTGAGAAGGGCGAATAGGAATTCCCAGACTTTAACCATACGAACGCTGAAAAACTATGTGCTGGCCAATACTCTCAGGGTTATCATGCACCTCTACAAAACTGGCATTCTCTTAATCAAGAATCTGCAAGCCTCTACATAAAAGTGATATAATTCGAGGACTCCCGAAATCAGCGTTTTAGTAGGATTGCCACTATCGTGCGCCGCATTTAATAGCAGATTCCCAGAGAATATGAGTGTCTTTATTTCGAAATCATCACATATATTTATGAAGATTGATGTGCCTTTGGTACTGTTTCTGACATAACTCTCCGACTAGGAATCCTCGTGATTCTGGCTCTCAATAGCATGTCTGTAAACGTGATAGAAATAGACGAAAGGGTTGGGGAGAGAGGAAGGGAAAGGCTAAGGATAAGAATAAGGGAAATGGAAAGGGAAAGTGAAGTGGAACGGCAAAGGGAAAGGCTAAGGGAAAGGATGGAAAGAAGGACTCCGAGGTGGTCCGAAGACCCGCGTGAGTAAAGTTTCAGATTTCAGTCTTTTCGAGAACATTCTGGCTCATATTTATTCCTCTTCATTAGAACATCAAAAACGAGATTCCCGACTCATAAGTGCCGTCAAGAAGAATGCGATAACTATGGTGGCAGAGATTTTATCCGATGTTGACACCACGATCGATGATACAGACCATCTTGGAAGAACAGCTCTTCACCACGCTGCCGAACTTGGCTTGCTTGACATGGTTCGTGTATTACTTGAGCATGCTGACCCTAACATACAAGATGAATTTGGATGTACGCCGTTATTTTATGCAGTGAAAGTCAGCTCTAACGGATCTGATATCACAGAGTTGCTTTTAGAAAATTATGCAAAGATCGATTTCCGTGATCATCGAGGCAAAACTGCACTCTATACTGCGTTAGAAGAAGACAAGCCGGCGGCTGAATGTTTGTTTAAAGAAGATAAAGTGACTCTTCTTGATGCAATTCGTATTTGCAGGAGGGTCGATAGCATCAAGGAACCCGCTATGAGAATAGTACTTGTCCTGCTGGATCATGGTGTCGACGTTAACGTTACGGATGAAAATGGCTGGAATGCACTTCATTTCGCCTGTAAGAAAGGCAATTTGGCTATTGTCGAGTTACTGAAACATCACAATTTCCTTTCTGTACAAAAAACATGTGATGGTCGAACTGCACTGCATATTGCATCTCAGGAGGGCGAAAACGAAATAGCTGGATTCCTTCTATCTCATTTCAAGGTGGACCAGAAAATTACAAACGAACGAAATTGGACACCATTACATTTTGCTGCAAAACACGGTAAAATAGAAGTTGCTAAGTGTCTAGTCAAGTGGCACGCCAGCTTGATGGCTCTAACGATGTCTGGGTATAATCCTGTACAAATTGCTTGTATGGAAGGGCATGATGAGTTGGCATACTTTTTGCTGGAACGCATGAAGCCAGATCAGATATTTTCAGTACAAAATACTGACAACCATTCCATACTTCGCATTGCATCACGTTACGGGTGCATCAAGGTCGTGGAAAGGATACTGGATCATTTGAAGAACCAAAATAATCTTCTTAAAACCTTATCAGAGTTGGATCAAGATTGTTCGGTGGTATACAACGCCATTGAGTATGGACATGAGCACGTTGCTCTGTCTCTTCTGGAATCTGGAGGAAAGAGCGACGGAATCGATGCTGCTGGAAGAAACGCATTGCATGTAAGTATAACTGTACCCGTAAGAAATATGTTTGATGACATGCATAGAATATTTTTCGTGAAATATCATAAGGTGATGATACTGACTCTTCGGTGATATAGTGGGCTGCTCAGCATGGCCTTATCAAGGTAGTTGAACATCTTGCTTCATACGACAAAGAATTCAAGATCAAGCTTGGAAAGATTAATGCGTCTGGAAATAGTCCACTGCATTGTGCTGCAGAAGCTCGGCAGACACGTATACTCTTGTGCTTTCTGAAGTGTCAGTATGGCATTGAAGCCCAACCTACGGATATGGACACCAAAAGTTGGACTGCGTTGCATTGGGCAGCTTGGTATGATCGACTCGATGTTGTGAAATTGCTGGTCATCAATCGTGCGGATGTCGAAGGAAAAGATGCATCAGGACTAAGAGCCGCTGATATTGTTAAAAAAACCAGCCCGCATTTTGTTGAAATGATGGAGTGGCTAAACTTGCCAGAGCGGCATCCTACACTGCGTTCATCACCCGTCTTTTTGAGCAATCCACTGTGCCTCGTCGGCGCCGAAGATATATGCAAGAACACCAAAGCATATGTTATGGCAGTGTTTCCCAAGGATGTGATAGTGAGGACTACATTCTCTGTCTACAATGTTCTGTACGAGTTTGGGCCAGAGAGGATTATATCAGCTTCTGCAGACGTCTACCGCATTAACGACGCTCTTGAATTTAAATGGATACACCTGCCTTCTAACAACGTGAGTCTACACCCAAAAAATCATCAATGATAACAAAGATATTAACATTACTCTAATCAGAAAGAGTGGCTGAAGGTGAGAACATTGTATCATATTTAAGGCCGATCTTGACCCATCATAGGACCTAACCCAGGCAGTTTATTATGATATAGCTGGCAATGAACTTAGAGCTTCAAGGAAATCATCCAAAGAAAGCCTAACATCTTCTAGTCGGTCCTCGTCTAGCCGACCTCTACAGACGTCTCATAATATGCAAGAAGAGGCTACCAAAGAGTGGAAAGCTCATTCGCCGCACGTGCTATCATACACTAGCGAGCCCCGCGGTGTAACCTACCTCGAAGAGAGTAGGGATGCACCCAAGGAGTATTCCAAAGTGAAGGGATTTGTCAAAGACTGTCTATCACAAAATGCCGGATCAAATAGTGCACGCTATCTCCAGCCGTTCTTTAAAGTAAGGACTCAGTACAAGTTTCCACATAATTTACTAAACAAATAGTCTTTACGTCCGTCGGATAGTATCTCCGATCGCTCATATTACGATAAATCTTTCGGTTCCGGTTGGAAAGTTGGAATATCGGTACTCTACTCTGCTTCGATGACCACACCATGATGTTAACCATAGTTCCAGATACCGTACTTTTGCTTTTCCACAACGAAGCACCAAAGAGAGTTGCAGGAGGTCATGACACTGTCGAAGAGTCAAACCACGGCGTTTACGGGAGAGATTAGTTCCAATCTTGGGACACCTTTCGAAATTCGAAAACTTTGGGGAAATCGAATGATAAGGTGTTACAGACTAGCGGGAGGTGAGTCTGTTCATGTCCCAATTACTTTGGATCAGTATTATTATCACTCTTTGAAAGACGTACAGGCGAGAAATATTGACCAAGTCTTATTTCGGCATCAAAAGCGAATGGCTCCCACTGCTCTTGAAGAATGTGACTATCTTTTATGCATGGTTAATCAACTATGGGTCTATGTAGTCGATGATGGTAAGTAAACTACCTCGTCGAGTCTGCGAGCCTGCATCGCTCATGAGATCTTACTTTTAGAAACAATCATCACGTCATGTGGGACGCAATGGGATGACGAGTCAAACTTACAGAAAGCCATCACTGATCATTTTATAAACGATAAGGAGACACGGCCACGTATTTCCTCTTCTTTGGAAATGAGTGTTCTCGTTGCAGCCCTGTGCGCAAGGAAGTCAATTGACAGAGAAATTATCCTTGGGCAAGATAAACAAAACTTACTACATATTTTTGCATCTGCGATTTCCTCAGCAGTATGATATTTCACGGATACTATATTCGCCAATCATAGTTCTAAGGTATACTGACGTTTATAGGCAGATAAAGAAGTACGCCTGTTCGAAAAATTTATGGAAATTTTAGATTTCGAAAGCCATACCGATCGAAATTTAGTTTATGATATCAGAAACGAAATCAATCTCCTCAAAGAAGTAAAAGACATACAAGATGAGCTAAATATCATTAAAAAAGTACTCACACATCAGAACCAGGTCTTGGTTGATACATTTAAATTTCTTGAACGTCGGCGTTCACAAGAAAATTCCGGAGAGGCCAATCATCTTTACGATGTTATAACGTACTATCGAAATTTGTGTGGTATTGAAATCGTGCTTGTAGAGGTGGAAAAACTTATCTATGATGCCAATGAAGTCCACAAAAATGTGAGTCTTTCTAATAAGTTTATGGAGTGGCCTAGCTAAGTTCGTGTTGATTAGATTAATCATCTATTGGAACTTCGACAGAAAGATGCAAACATTTCTGAGGCTAAGTGGACTCGTAAAGAGTCTGAAGATACAGCGAAACAAGGCAAGACGATTTTAGTATTCACTATCGTCACAATTATATTTGTGAGTGATTCTCTTCTTCCAGCCCAGGCTTAATATGGTAATGGGCTAATGTTGAGCACAGCTCCCAATAACATTTCTTACATCGTTATTCGCGCTGGACATCTCCAGTTTCCCCCATGATGAGTCCGGGAATCTTTCATATAGTCCTGGATGGGCCTTTTCAAGATTGCGTAAGTGCAAAAGGTGAGGGCTTTGATCAGATACTCCAATTTGCTAATGGTCTTTAGTTGGTATCACCGTCGCAGTCTCTGTTCCATTGATTGGTCTAGCGTTCTTTGTGAGTGAAGCTACCGAGATTTTCTCCCGCTTGCGAAAAGTTGCGAAAAGCGAAGTACCGATACAAGATAGGAACGGTTCTTCTGATAGCTTAGGAAATGATATAACAAGACATGCAACGACGGTGGCGCCTGAAAAATCTGAGGCAACCAGGTCTAGTCCTAGCAAATGGCCTCGGAGGGGCTTAGGTGCAGTCAGAAGAGTACTTGCAGGAAAACGTGGTAACGAGGAAGTTCCTGTCAATATAAGCGAGGCATAAGATAAATTGCACAGAACACACACGAAGTCAAACTCTCAAGGGGCAGAATTTTATGATCATGGCAATTCGTATATGCACTCGCAACAGGGGGGTTATTTGTTTAGTTTTTAGTTGAAGCGAGTTTCCTTTTTCCTGAATATTACACACTACGATCTACAATCACGCTCGAAAATTATTACACAACGAGATCCCGTTATCTAGACTAAAGTAATCTTGGCATAAACATCCATGTAATTCCATCCTCTAAGTATTAGACTTGCAGTTAATACTTGCTCTTTAAATGAGGATTGGTATGTCGATCGTCACCACTTTCATTAGCGTCGACATACCCGATGCGGATTTTCGGGTCTTGCGGTACATGCGGAATTCTTCAATGCTAAATTGGAAATAATATTAGCATTGCAAGTATAAGAGAGTGTACTTAATACATATAATTGCAAAAGCATACTTGCAAAGTACACCAAGTGCGTGTATGAGTAGATATCAAACCGCCTGTTAATAACCACATCTAGCTCCGGACTGTGACGCGACAAACCTCGGAAGTAAAGCTTGCAGCCCCCTTTGACACATTTGGTTGCTTTGAAACTACTACAACGAAATGCCATTAAATTTGGCTTGCTATTTAGGAAATCACTTCACCTCAATTACGAAAGAAGTTGTATGATCTTGCAGATATTCGAGAACGTAAAGTACAGTATCGAAATAGAGTTCTGCGCTAATGGATGGCTGATCGAAGAATCAGATGCACATTAATTGTTGAAGACTAGCATCAAAGGCATTTTAAAATGCCCAACTTCCAATGTTCGGTGCCTACGTCTATGTTCGAGATATGAATCGACGCGCATCTAGTTCATATACTTATATATTCTGCCCCTCACTCGAATTAGCTTCTGCAAATTCATGCGCACCCAACCCCCTTTATAATTGTAATAATCTTAGCAGATAGTTTCCCGGCTTGAAATCCTATATTGTGATAGTCGGTACTGTGATCTGCTGGCTCTAATTTCACATGCCTTCGCTTTGAAACAAAGAATCAAAATGCTAAGAAGGCAACCAAGGCAATCAGAACAACGCCTACAGCAATCTTCATCGTTAATCCTGTGGGCAGAGGAAATTTTGACATCAGGAGAGGTTGTAGAGGATCTTATTGAACTTGAAGTTTAAGTAGGCTCTGTGATTGCCGTTGATTGAAAGTCTTTCATTTGCCAACATTGTATTCTATCTAGTGAGCTAAGCTATATACAAGAATAGGCAGTCGTTTAAGAATATTTCTAGGACTCTACAGCCCTCGCTCAATCTTCTATACTAGGCTGAATGACTAAAGGACGTTCACCTACATACAGACAATTACTCATCTGTAGTAGCGGTCTTGACTCCCTCCTCTAGAATGATGGTATGCTTTGCTTGGTGCTCCAACAACAGCCTCATTCCTTCCTGTCCAAGTCTCTCATTCCTTCTTGCAGCCTTCAATACCTCTTCAGTAATAATGACTTCTTCTCGTTTCTTCAATATAAGTTCTATAATCTCCTTTCCATGATATCCATTGCCTGCTGCAGCCTTCAATACCTCTTCAGTAATAATGACTTCTTCTCGTTTCTTCAATATAAGTTCTATAATCCCCTTTCCATAATATCCATTGCCTGCTGCAGCCTTCAATACCTCTTCAGTAATAATGACTTCCCCTCGTTTCTCCAATATAAGTTTCATAGTACTCTCTCCATAACAAGTGCTTACTGCAGCCTTCAATACCTCTTCAGTAATAATGACTTCCCCTCGTTTCTTCAATATAAGTTCCAATATCTTCTCTCCATTGTAATTGCTTGCTGCAGCCTCCAATACCTTTTCAGTGATTATTATTTCTTCTCGTTTCTCCAATATAAGTTCCAATATCTTCCCTCCATTGTAATTGTGTGCTGCAGCGTTCAATACCTCTTCAGTAATAATGACTTCCCCTCGTTTCTTCAATATAAGTTCCAATATCTTCTCTCCATAATAATTGTTTGCTGCAGCCTTCAATACCTTTTCAGTGATTATTATTTCTTCTCGTTTCTCCAATATAAGTTCCAATATCTTCCCTCCACTGTGATTGCTTGCTGCAGCCTTCAATACTTCTTCAGTAATAATAATTTCTTCTCGTTTCTCCAATATAAGTTCCATAATATCCTCTCCTGCATATTCATTGCTTGCTATAGCCTTCAATGCCTCTTCAGTGATTATTATTTCTTCCCCTCGTTTCTCCAATATAAGTTTCATAATACTCTCTCCATAATAATTACTTGCTACAGCCTTTACCACCTCTTCTGTAACTTCAACATTGTCCCTTTTCAGTTCCAACAAAAGTTTCATCATTTTATGACTACTTAAATTTCCAACTTTTATCATATCTTCCTCGCTTATTTGATCGTTGTTTTCGATTTGGTTCGATAGTCTTGTGATAAATTTCCTGTGATTTTGTGGGGACAATTCCGCTAGCATGTAAACCAACCCTAGCCTTGCCATGCTGCTCAATGTAGCGCGGTGATTTATCCCCTGGAAACCCTTTCTTGTTTCTATTACTTGCAAGAAAAGATTCTCTGCTAGCATCTGTTTATTTTTCTCACGATATATCCATGCAAGGCTTTCTTTTAATGCCAACATATCTAAACTCTCTCTTTCAAGAACTCCCTCGTAATTTGCTACCTGTATCTGAAGTATATTTTTTGCCTTTTCGTAGTTTCTTGTGTCTCCTAAAGCAAGTGCTACATTTATTGAATTGACTGTTTTGTTTGTATCCATCTTTGGATACTCTAGCATTGAGGTATACCTCTCAGTTATATCTTCATCTTCCACTTGACCTTGTAAGCTCTCTGGGCCTTTCTCCCAGTTCCAGATAAGTAGAAAATCACGCGAAAATCCCTTCATCGATAGTAAGGGACGCAGAGACTTAAACCATTCGCCCTTTTTTTGTATTTTATCTTGCAAAGTAACTGCAATTACAATAATAGAAAAGTGATCCTTATATGCTCTGATGATAGATGGTTTTGAAGCTCCTTGTAAAAGGCAAACGAGATCACCTTGTCGGATAGGTTTTGCTGAAGCATGTAGAAGCCAGCGAGTGGTGTGCTCTTTGTTGTCGAATTCTGACTGATTGTTGGAAACGATAGATACGTATTGTCTATCGTACCTGGTACTATCAGCATCTATTGAGAATACATGGCCAATGACATAGCCTTTGCTCTCAATTAATACTATTTCCTTGTCCTCCCAAGCTTTTACAGATACATCTTTGAAGAGGACAAATTTAACAAGTCGCTCCAAGAGTGTCGTCCATGTAACCCTATAGTCAGGCGATAGACCAGCTACGTTAGAAGTATCAAAACTCATGCTAAGTAAGGCATATATCTTGTCGTGGAGTTTAGTGGCCATGCGGGTATGGTACATGTCTATCAGCTCGCCTAGAGAAAGTGCGCCTGATGACCTAATTGCATATTTCGGCCGGAAAATTGCTCCTCTTATCAGGTAAATCACTGGACGGATCAAATTTGGCAGTTCTGAATGGTTTTTATAGAAGAGCTGACCGAAACCTATGCTGAAGGTATGTCCATCTATTGATGCAGAACCGCACATTATCAGGATTTGTTGAGCGAAGCCGACCTCTTGAAGAACCTGCACCGAGTTTTATTAGTAGTTTTCTTAAACATCATCGAAGTTAAATTAACTTGCCCAGATACGTTGAAACCATGGTCGTTTGAGCAATTCCAAAATTCCCCTCTGGCTCGTTCCATTGATTCCCTCCGATTCAGCTTCTGGGGATTCACCTCGTGTAGATTCAACTTCCACAGATTCAGCTTCTACAAAATCTCCTTCTGCGGATTCGCTTTCTACGGATTCGTCTTCTGCGGATTCGCTTTCTACGGATTCGTCTTCTGCGGATTCATCTTCTGCCGCAACACGTATACTTTCGAGTGCTTGATCACTATCATCTGTCGCTTCACCAAGATAAACAATTACGCGGTTTGCTAGGCCAAAAATCTTCGCCATCAATTGAATCTGGTGGCTCTTCTCTGTGTTATCTTCTTGATTGATACAAATAGAATCCACCCATATGATTCTTTCAAAATTGCGATCTCGAAGATGTAACAGTGCAGCATAAAGATTTGCTGTAACAGATAGAGAACGATTGTTGACATAGACAACTTTAAGGTTCTCCAGGCTACCCCATACGTAGGATAAAGCTTCATATAGATGAATCCCCCTGTCTGATTCTCGAAGAGAATAATCATGAAGTCGGCAATGTATTGGAGAGGTCAGGTCTTTGTCTGGCATTAAACCGAGCAAGCGAATACTGTCAGAATCCAGTGGGTCCGTAGAATAACTGTATTGAGACATGACGTGAGATTCAATATATAAGGACTGGAGTATTTGAGACGGTTGAGCTCAGTGCTGTTGTTGTCTGCTCGACGTTGACCAAGTATCAATTTCATATGTGGGGAAATGTGTAGAGCCTTATGTCTTAAACTGTTAGGCGCCACTATTGCCGGCAAATGCAATAGAAATCAAATATCCACATATGCTGAGGGCGGGGTAGGTAGGCGTCACTTCCAGGCGCCCTAATCATACCTTAAATTTAGACGGCAAATCATTATTGGGCTTCTAATGCGTACAAGAAAAGCCTTTCCTTGCTCGGGCGAATCAATAGAGAAGTTGTAAGTGTTCTCTACAAGGATGATTTTGAGTGCCTTATCTAAATCCAAATTATCCAATAAAAGACGAATATCGCTTTACGAGGAGTAGATGTTTAATACGTATCGCATCGCTGGGGGAAGCGTCTTGTACAAGCAAGTAAGATACTATGTCAGATGGCTAATAAATCTCATAGCTTTAGCAAGTCTACATGTTGCATTTACAGTAAGTTACACGGTGATAGTCACTAGAGATCAAAAACGCGACGTAGTGTCAGGGCCTGTTGATGGGCCAGAAAACAGTAAACGAATGTCAGAAAAAACAGATAAGATATGGAAGTACCCTTGCGAATGGAAAATAGGTGATATTTTCAAGCCTGGCTCAACTTAAAAGCACAGGTGATACTCCTTAGAGCTTCGAAATATCGGTTGAATCGAATGGCAAGATAATCATCTGGCTAATATCATGAGCGTTACCATATGAGTGGTACTGCTCTAGAGATACACCTGCTCAAGATCGAATAGCATGCCCGAAAATATTTCACTAGAAATCCTTGCATATAGAATACAACACTGTTCGACAAACGACTGAAATGGCGACTGCGTCGGGGACCTCGGAAACTATAGGTTGATATGTCGCTTATATAAGCGCACGTGGATACGTGAACTAGCAGCGCGTCGCGCCTCTGGTCCTCATCAACTATGAACTTTCCACAACTCATGAAATATCCGACACTTCTTCTTCCTCAAGATCATTTGATTGTGCATCATAATGAATAAGAGTCACCTTTTCTAGAAACATCGTCTCATAACGTATTTGTGTCGGGAAAAAGACTCATAGGGTAGGTCAGCTGGTCATGGATCACACATGACTCTAACTGCTGAGCATCACTGCCTCAAGTTGTCGCAGACGTTAAAATGGCAATATATAGCAGCCTGATCCTTCCCATAAGTGGGAGTGCTTGCTTTGCGAAACTTCATTGCTACTAGGTCACTATTCGAGATTACTGCAAAGATTTGGCTCACCATTCTCTGACACCGTTTTTGTTCCTCTTTGTCTACTCTGAGAACGAAGCTGCAGTGTGCGCCCTGGCACCCGAAGCTCTACGAATGCCTCACAATCACCGAAAACCAACTTTGTCTCGAGAGTCCTCCTCTAGCTCTACCCAATCTTCACGCTCATCAGGCAACCGAAAACGTTCGCACAAAATGTCAAGGAACTCTCGATCACAACGACATCATACACGAGATAGAGAAGATAGACAGAAGAAAGATGTCGAAGACGGGGTAGTCGGCGTAGGGAAGCGCGTTTATAAGACAGTTGAGAAACTCGAGAATCCAGTGAAGAAGCTCGGCAAGCTTGTTCTTTGGAGTGCCCCGTTAATCCTTGCTGGGCTAGAGGTACGACATGAATGGCATCATCATATACACAAGAGAAGAATGATGGAGAAAGAGTACGAGAAGGCACATCTGGAAATACAATTACAAAAGGAGAAGGATGGGAAGAAAGAGGGCATTACGGTGGAGGAAACGAAGAGTCATGGTCCGACACAAGAAAGAGAGAAGGATTCAGCAGCTACACCTGCACCTACTTCTGAAGAGGTGCATATCCTGCCTTATCCTGTACTAGTCGATCGACAGGGCGAATACCCAAGACGCCACCCTACGCGGCGAGAACTAGAAGAGAGGGATCCCTATTTGTTACCTCCCATAGCTCCCGAAGCGCCATGTCAAGATATGTGGGAGATTAGACAACCAAGGATTCGAGTGAAACAACCAGGCTCTAGAGAAGTCCACTTTCCTCAAGTCCGTTCGCGTTCCGAGTCTGTTTATGAATATAGGCGTTGGTAGATTGTGAAGGGGCTTTCTTTTCCTTCTTTATATGGCATTTGATTTTATTTGGAGCGTTCAGCGATGTTAGACTTTGAAGTTTTGTCGATTAGACTTCATTCTTCATACCCTTTGTCATACTTTTACCTAGTTTATATACCCATTTAATCATGTTCTTCAGTCATTAGTACTGGTGTTGGCTTGATTGCTTTTGTTTTAAGCTACTTGTAATTTAGATCGTATACTACTTAGTTCAACCAGATTGATGCTTGAAGTGTATAATTGTAATTTTCCCGAACAAAACTCGTGTTGACTTCCTGACACATAAATAGAGGCAAAAATTCCCCGTACTTCACACACTTCTATCATGATCATGTACCACTATCCTCCTTCCCCGAGTCAAAAGTCTTCCCAATCATGCTTAGTCCCTCCTTCATCTTCTACTTCTCAATCCAAAACAGAATCCTCCCACCTCACCTCCCCATCAATCTCTTCAACCCCCTTCCCAGAGACAGCGTCCGACGGGAGTGTACGAGTTCGCGATAGACAGCGTATTAACACGCGACGGGCCTGGCACGTCGAGATGCAATTCTATCGACTAACTTTAAGCGAATAATGTAGAAAGTAGAATATTTCAAATCCCCATGCTTTGAATGAAAGAAGTTCTTGCGACGATTTTTTTGATTTTTTTGAGAACGTGACTTTGGAAACCTCGTTATCTGACTACAACTCAATGCTCATCATATCTTGAAACTGAAATAAGATTGAAAATGTGTAGAAATTGTAATTATGATTTATTCTGTGAGTTCCCCGTTATTCTTTTTCTTCAATATATGATCTCTAAACTCTTATTGCCTCTCAGCTTTGTCATCCTCAACCCCCACCCCCAATCCCCCTCAAAATTCTCAAAGACGATGCTGTCTCACATAACACGCCGCAATGAGCGCTACAATCGCCGCGAACACGGATACAGCTGATTATCCATCACATTAGTCACATATCATCAATATCAAACCACACAGAAGAGAACCACATACCATGAGTATAAGACAAACAATTCACATAAACATTCGTTACGACTTCTCCCAATTTGCCATCGAGATTCCGCACGTATTCAATATCCGAAAGCACTTGTTCGATGATCTGCAGCGAAGAGAAGAAATGCTTTAGCAACTCGGATTCGCGAGTTCCAAAAGAGAATTAGAGAAGGGGAAATCCACATACCTTCTGTCTCCCCTCCCACCCCTCAAGCGCAACCCTAAGACCCTTCTCAAGCCCCGCTTCCATCACACTCCCTGCCGCACTAACGCCAACTACACACCCTATATTTGCGCTCAGAAAGAGTCCACTCGTGGCAATCGCGAGTTCTTCCTGTTCTACTCCCGCTGTGAGTCCTATAAATGATGCTGAAAGCGCGATTCCGTTACCGAAACCTCCAGGAATTATGTAGAGAGATTCGAGGAATGAAGTATGGCCGTGCCAGCGGAAGAGGAGGAGGGTATAGGAAGTTAGAGAGGAGAGGGCGCCGAGGAGGAGGATAGGTTTGTAGTGTCCTGTTCTATGGGATGTCAAAGAGGGATTTTCCCGAAAGGAGAAATAGAGACTGGGAGACTTACTTATGGATGATGTATCCAGCGAGGAGACCTCCTATTGCATTTCCGATTACAGAAGGCATGAGATGTGCACCTGCAGTTGTGAAAGTCGCATGATCGGTGACTTGAAAATAGATTGGAACTAACATCATCATCTATCCAACCATTAGTCACTGAAACCAAACACATGTTCAAGAAACCACATACCGCCATCTGAGCACCCGATTGAAAGCCCAAATTGATATAACTGGTAAGCACGTCTCGATTCCGCAACAATCTCAGCGGGAAAATAGGCTCTTTAGCCCAAAATCACTCGACGAGAAAGAACAAAATTCCTCCAGCAACTGAAATGCCCAAGAGCGATAGCAGTTTAAGATCGGTCCAAGGGATTCGATGACCACCAAGATCAAGAACCATGAGCCCGCAAACAATCGAGACGGAAAGGAAGATTGAGCCCAGGAAATCGATACGGCGTAATTTTGAGAAGTGTGATTGATTGCTGCAGATTCGTTGCGGTGTGATTTCCAGCTTCCAGATCACTAGAATCAAGGCTAGAATAGTAGGTGGACATTGTCCTAAGAATGACCTAAACACAAACAAATCAGAAAGTAGAATACTCCACATGCATCAGATACTCACCACCGCCACCCAACAGTATCAGTCAAGAACCCTCCAATTGGACCTCCCAATGATCTTCCAGTTGTAGCTGCAATATTAACATAGCTTCTCCATTTCGCGACTTCTCTAATTGGAACCATATCTTGCGGATATGAAATTAGCTTTGTACACAATAAGGTCCGAGGAACACACCTGCAATGACGATTGATACTAGACAATTGATACCAGCGCCACCAACGCCTGCGACTAGTCGTCCTACTACTACTACTGGGAGATTCCATCCCAATCCACTGAGTTATGTGTTAGCTTCTTACGATCAACCTATCAGACACACTTTTGGGCGAGAAACATCAAGTCCGATGACTAATTCCGTAATGCCGCACCATACCATATAGATATATATTTGCGCTAGCAATAATGCCCCGCAAAAAAAAAAACTCAAGATATTCACTCCCTCACAAACACCATTAACAATCGAGATTTTTCCACAAGAAAACCAACCTACCAAATCGCGCAACCCAAGGCAAAAAACACATAAGAGGCTAATATCGTACTCTTCCTCCCATAAATATCACTCAAATTTCCATACTAAGTGCTAATTAGACAAAATCCTATATTTTGAGCGCAAGCTTGACAACACACCAAAGACTGAGTCGCGCACATAGCCAGCATATACGATGAGATGAGCCATCCTGCATTTCCCAGATCATTAAACTCGCTACTGATTGTTCCGCTCGTAGCGAGAACGAGCGATCCGTCTGCATTTGCTATAAAGACGCCTAGAGAATTGTGAGATTGGGTATACTGATTGATATTGAGAACGAGAAAATGGATGAATAATATGCTCTGGATCAGAGAGTCTTTAAACAACAAGTCCAAATCATTACACCTACCCAAAAGAAGAATCGAAATGACGCTCGCTATATTACGCGAGGTCTCCGGCAATGGATTAACAAGGGGTATCGTGCATACAATGGATTCCTCATCGCTGCGAATGGAAGGCCCATTGTACTTCGTGATTTGTGAATTTTTCGCGTCCGAAAGGAGAGGGGTAAATTCATCATGCCTCGACCTTTGAATCATTCCATTGGTTGCGATTGACATGCTTAATGGGAGGCGCCGTGAGGCGATGACGAAGCTGGGAGGAGAATGGTGCAATGTTTAATTTATGGAGAAGAGAGGAGTACCACGGAACATATATAGTAGACGACATCTCTCCAATTTTTCATATGAAATGCAAAGTTATCTAACATTTTTTCTGTCTAGTGGGTTCCTGCACCCTTGACAATATCAACAAGTGGAGTCGCGGACAGAAAACAGTTTCTACGGAAGAGATCTAGGTTTCATCCTGTGATTCCTCAAATGGTTCGAAAGCTTGCAGACATGACACTAGTACATGAAAGCAAGGATTGATAATGGAATATCTTTCAACTACGAGGAATCTGCCAAATTTTCAACTATTATCACCAATTGGTCGATCCTCATCTCTGGAAGAGCGACTCCGGAAGAAAAGAAATATTCATGGTTAAGGATTGATACTCCGCCAAGGGGCTGTTTTGTTTTTACTACACCCCGCAGTATGCAGTAAGACGACTAGGACAACTTCTTATCTGGCTTGCTGGTCTATAGGTTGTTATGCATGGACAATGATACACTGCCTTATCTTTTCAACTACAGCATTGGCGGCTGATTCCCGCGTTCAACGCAATTACAAAAATGTTGCGAATACCATTGTTTTTGAGTCTACCAATAACTTGATCAAAACCAATTGGAGAAAATGACAAGGAAAAAGTGCCGAAAGATCCTCGTCGGTATTGTTGCAGGATCTACAAAGTTTGAAGGCTTATACTAAGGAAGACTTTCATCACGTTTATGAAAGTCGCATATCAATCGAGGAACTATCGGAAGACTGTCTGGATGAGGCCGTTGCGTCTACTTCCAGACTTCGGTTTCTTCGTGGGGGTGGAGTAGGTAGCTCACGAGTGGTACGATGATCTCGTGTTCCAGGGTAGCATTCGACGGATCAACATGAGATCAAGTATAGGCTAATGGATTTGATAACGAAGCCAGCCGCATGATGGAGAATTCCGTCTCGCGAAGGCTGAAATCTGCAATAGCGTTGAAGATTTCAAAACAAATGTAAAATAAATAGGCATTGTATAGCAGACAGTGGAATATAATAGTAGTCTATGGCTCGTTCAAAGAGTTGGAGTTGACTATTCTACAGCGGCGCATTTGAACAAAAATATAATAGCTTCACATCCCTATTGGTGTGGATTCAAAAATTCGAAACCGCTGTACAATGTCAACGAATAAGGCAAAAGTCCGAACCTCATGTATGCAACTCCTGGAAATATACAATCGGAAAATCTGATCGCTGGACTCGGAGTATTCGAGGGGTAAGTCTCCATAGTTCGGTAGCCGTTCCAATTGTCTTGTAAAAGGAAAGAAGAAAATATGCGGAACATAAAGATTAATATGGTTTTGATTTGTGCCTTCCTTGGCTTTGAAATCTGTTTCCGGGATCCCTTCCGCCCAAATTCATCCAAGAACTCCGAGATTTGATCCATGTGCAACCCCAATGCAACGCTAATACATGCAAAAAATCGGGGTATATTCAATCCCTCAACCACGCTCTTCGTTTCTCTTCCTTTTTCTGTTTCCTCTTCTCCTTGAATTGCTTCAGTTCTGCTTTTGATAACTTCTTGCCACTACGTTCTTCCTTCAAGCTTCTACCATCATGGTTATTTGCTGCTGCATCAACGTCGAAAAAAGCGTTCATTTGCCTTTTACTCTTGTTCTCATCATTGAAGTTCTCTGGATTTATCTCTGCAGCTTGCCAACGTCCTGTAAATCGATTGAATTGGCCAGTTGCTGCGTATGCGGCGGTTGGATCCAAACCAACAGCTGCTGACTCTTCGACTGTCGATGATTGCGCATACCAGGCAGTTGGGTCATAATCTCCGTGGATGGCAGGGTCATAGCCACCGGCTGGACGAGAAGTTGGTTCGATTTCTGTAGGTACAACAGCAGATTTTATAGATGGTACGCCTGGAGGACCAGGCTGCGATACCTCTGGAACACGAGGATTATCCCATTGTGTGGCTCCCGTAAAGCGATTGTAGAAGTAAAAGGCTTGATTTGTCTCATCCCAGACTGGTGCCCAACCATCATCTTCTTGTGCGACAGCTGGAGGTTGTTCATTTGGAAGGGGTGGAAGAGGTTCTTCTGGTAATGGCGGGCCCTCTGTGGCAATATCTTTTTCGCTTGGATTACTTTCACCAATTTGATTATCTTTCAAATCCGTATCATTATCTGATGCGACGCTTTGCTCTTCTGTACCTGTTGATAAATCTTGGGATGTCGCATTGATTTCTGATTTCTCAGATTCTGCAGACTCCCCGTCAATCTCTGCATGCTTCAATTCTGTCTTATCGTGGATTGATGAGTTCTCGTTGTCTGGAGATTTTTCGACATCGGCTTTCGTCGAGTTCGCCGTTTGAGGATCTATGGTACCTGAATCTGGAGTAGACATATTGCACTGGATCTATTATGCATCAGAAAGAGCTTTTGACAAAAGAAATGGAATGGCCTGCTACAAGAGATGATTTGCGGAGTAGAGTAATTGTAAAATGTTGTAAAATTTATGTTAATTGATGTCGCAAAGTTGAAGATTCAAGAGTTTATCACCAATGGCTTTCGAGCCTTGGAGCGGCCAGGCGCTAGTATGGCGCTAGTGAAGTATAGATGCCTGAGGCTAATGTGCACACAATTAACACGTGATTGAGCAAATCAGCGACAACGTTGACATGTGAATTGAATGAGAGAAAAGGGGGTAAAAGAAGGGAAAACTGTTGGAGATGTTCAGATAGTGTTCTCTTTCTTGCATGTCGTGCGACAATACTATGATAAAAATGCAATGAGAAAATTCGTTAAGTCAAATTTTGAGTGTCCACTGTCCAGTGCATTTGCCATAAGAAACCCGTTTACTACAAGCTTCAAATGATGTTGCATAATTATTTGCTGATTTACAATTAGCTAGTATTGTTTCATAATACAATAATGTTACATCGATGCTAATTATTCGTTGGTTCTCAACGTATGATATCTTGCGCAGACCTGATGACTTCCCGTGCTTTCTCCAGATCTCGTTCGATGACTGGATCTAATCCTTTGCCTTCCTCTGCCTTGTTCAGGTTTTCACCAACAATCGTTTCCACGTTTCTCACAGCCTTTCTACCCTCTTCCCTAACTTCGCCTTCCCAGTATGCCCGCGCAGTCTCCCATTTGTTCTGCATCCGCCTCATACTCCACACTATTCCAAAGGCGGCGACTGCTCCTGCTTCGTATACAGTCGTGGACATGTTACTCACATACATCAGACCGGCAAGAGCCGAAGTCAAGGATGAAGTACTGAGAGTTTGTAGAACAAGCTTCTGGGCCAAGGCTTGAAGAGCAGGAATGGTAGTAGTACATAAGAATGACCTAGCGATGGGAATATGTAAAGGCCAAGGCTGAGGCTGTATCTTCATTGGTGTATCCTCATCCGCTTTGACTGGGATAACATCTCGTAGTTTTGGTGGAGGGGGTAATCCTTCTGGAAGGACCTCCTGGACAGGTGTATAAGCCCAATCAGAGTTTTGTACAGAGTCAGAATCAAGAGGTATGTTTCGATAAACTCCAGCTTCTTCCGTCCGTCCGGCTAGATATATAATCTCTTTCTCGGCCTCGGTCAAGAAACTTCGACTCAACATATCAGACGTGATCATAGAAACATCATCAACACGCCAAAACAACTTCCACCAACCCAGCTTACGCCATCTCTGACCACCAAATGCTACATCCAATTGATCCCGAAGCTCAGTGTGAGCACGTTCAGACCAACTAGAGAGCTCATGACGTAGTGTTGTCATCTGGGCCGATGGTATTCTGGTAGACAAAAGAAGGGACAATTGTCTAGCTTGTTCTACTTTCAAGCTTTTATCCGCGTTTTGTATTATAGATAATATCAGTCTGAGGAGTGGTTCCTTGATAGTATCTTGACTTGAGGATGCACCTGACTTCATCCAATCAATAACTTCTGGAATACCGCTTGAGAGCCATTGATGCTCGTAAGCCATCGCATTCTCAATGCTCTTACGGAATGTTTGTAGAGCTTCATTGCCAGATGAAATATCGACAGATGGTATAGGTAGAGATTTTGCTTCAAAGTTTGGAACGTTAACAGCACTTCCGATAGATTCTTTGTTTGCATGCAAAGGATACGAAAGAAGAGAAACTGCTCCCATGATTCCTTGGCCCAGAAGAAACGATTTGTGTACGGGCGTTGTAACTGGAGTATAACGGGCTGCACTAGATGGTATCTCCATCGTCGGTACTAAAACCGTTTCTTCGAACAGTCCGGTTCCGTCATTTATTGGAGGCTCCATTTCCAAAACCAATATCTCCATTTTATGCGCATTGAACATCGGCGAAGAAATGTTTATTTCGTGTACCAGCCTACCATTCCGCTCCGAGCTTTCTTCCTCATTATGTCCCACCCTTATCAATAATGGCCGGTTCATGTCGTCGCCATGGATTATACGCCGCTCCCATTCCTCCTCCGCTTTCAATGGATCGGCCAAAATGAGCCTCAGGAGCTCTTTGGCTTTTTGAAGAGAGGTTCCACCATCTGCAAGTCCTAATATTGCAACTCTTATTGTCTCTTGACCCTCCGGTTGTTCTAAACCTCTCAAGGCAAGCTGTAACCTGGAGATATTCACATAATTCGTGGCGTGTTTTTGCACCTCGAGCAATGCCTCTCGTAGAGAACTGCGATCTATTTTAGAGACGTTGCCAATCCTTCCACTATTTATAGATTTTGTAGAAGCAGAAGATGATTGCCGGACTGGTGATTGAGGGGTAGTTAAAAGTTTGCGTTGTCGAGGTTGACTTCGAGGCCTCTCAGAATATTGAGACAGAGTGCATATCGGACAAACATGCGATTTCTCGAAAGTGTTTGGCGTTCGAAGGGATTTTTTCCAGCCAGCTCTCGCCCTAGGTATTCGTGGAGGCATTATGGTCGAAGCAAGAGAGACAAGATTGAAGATTTTGGGAAGCTCAACCTTGAAGGTTGATGTCTGTGCCTTATATCTAAGGTTAACATCGCGATATTCGAAGCTTCAGTTACGTCACAAATTGCTGCACAGTAAAAAGTAAGGGTAGTATCTGGTATATTAATTATCTTTGGGTCTTTTGATAGTCGTCTCATAATCATGATTTATTTAATCCCATTCCTCCAAACGCTCTATCGAGTTCGTCACCTTCTTGACTTGGTACAGCCACGGGTGTTTGTGCGAGGCGTGAAGCATCATTATTTGATACATCAACATCCATGAGGTTTTCACCTCCTGCAATTGTCTTCTTCTCTGGCTCCAGTATTCGAGCATCACTGTCCAGCCATCCGGGAGCTACTCTACGCTTCTCTGCTAATTCTCTTGCAGCTATCGCATCTTCCCACGCCTTCAACTCTCTGTCTGCATCGTCTTGTACTTTCTGTATATAAGCTTGAAGTGCTTTGCAAGATGAGATAATCTCATCTGGATGTGCTGCATGGCCCGACGATGATACAACGTACTGAGATCTCCCGTCGCTGGACGAGGCTGAAGCTGCCGTAGATGATGGTGGCAACGTTGAGGGAAGAGTTTTATATGTGTATGGGAGAGTAGTCGCAGTAGGAAGAGAGACAAACGGTGAGACCGTTAGAGGTACCTGCGCTAACAGTGGATGGGTACCTGAGCATTGTTAGTTCTTGAGTTCCTCTATCGGTGAAGTTGTACCAGGGGGGCACTCAACGGTTGTCCATGATTTAAATGGATCTTGGGAAAGAGCTATGACCCGTAATCTTCTATCAATTGGTCTTCGTTTCTTCCAAGCAATAATAGACAATTAATCGGAATAAGATTTACCAAATAGTTGGCGACCCTTGTCTTTTTTCCGATAAAAGGGTTGCGTGTATTGTTCTCGAAGGGTGAGTTAGGAGAGAAGAAGGTTGGTTTAGTCTTGGAAACACGATATCGATGAAGCCCCTGGCTCTGGCTCTGGCTCTGGCTCTGGCTCAGGTTCTGGGTCGAGGACTTTGGAGTTTGGAGATAGCTTTGCTTTGGAGATTGGTTGGGTCTGGTTGGTAGATAGTTCTTTCCTCTCTCGTACAATAGATGCAGTCATATGATCTGGCAATTCGCGACGAGAAAGCGTGTGTGTATGTAGGTATGTAGGTATGTAGATATGTATATACGCGCTAGGTATGTGTATGTATATATGTACATACGTATATACGAAGCGAAGTGCGATAGGTGTACCTAGACGGGGATGGATGTAGATTGCACCAAGCAGGTATTTGCACTTTCTGGTGTTCTCTCTGTTCTCTCTGTTCTCTCTGCTCTCTCCTCGTGTGTCCCGTCCTTGCACGGAATGGAGAGTATAATACGAGTGAAGAGATGTGGAACCAATCTGTGAATCGATGGGCAGAAGAGCAGAAAGTTGGTCGAGGCTCAAGAATCCCCACAGATAATCGTTTTTGCTTATGTGTGAATGGCAGTAAAATGGCAGTGAATGGGCCCTTCACCCTTACCAAATTTGTTAGGCAGTCTCGCAGTCTGGCAATACCCTGGGATTTGCCGCCTTTTTATTAAACTTCACCTCCAGCTTTAGGTTAACCTTCCCCGAAACACAAACAACTTGAACCCTTTCACAACTTATCTGATTGTCAGCCTTATTGACAACAGTCACCAACGACAGCGAGGTCAAGATACTCTGCCTTTCCCTCGATTTCCATCACAGCTTCCTCGGAGCCTTCGTTTGGATCTGTTTAATCTGCTCAGGAGCTCATACAAGTTATTCACGACTTAATTTGTCTGCTTACTTTAAGGGTCCATTTCGCCTGTATTGCAAAGACTCCCCTTTTCTTCAGCTTCTTCGTGCCATCCACGCACCTATCCCGATCGCAAATATCCAGTTACGACTGATCCCTTTTGTGACACTACCGTCGCCAGAAAATACCATATTCCTTTATCCTTTACACCGTTCGCCATCATGGACGGCGAGGATCAACCCAAAACCCCGCTGACCCCACTTGCGCCAGCGGGCATTGAGAACAGGATGCAAGTTGATAATGCCTTGCGAGCAATTCATCAGAAGAAACCTGTGCCAGAGATTGATTTTACTCTGCATACTATGGAAGATGGAAGTCAAGTGAGCACGATGGAAAGAGTGTGCAAAGGTATGGTTGAATTCATATGCGCAACTGCCAGAGCGCGATGCTGAATCTATATAAT